>NC_074719.1:46967383-47122645 GCF_947242115.1 Biomphalaria glabrata
TTTTCTAGATCTATTCTATAGAGTCTAGATGAGATCTAGAATGACCTACTAAGCCTAAGCATTATGTAGGCTAGACTCTAGATCTAGTCACACTTTAATCTGAGACATCATCCAGATTTTGTATATAATATATCTATGAAGCCATAGATCTACATCTAGAATACTAGATCTTGAAGGCTTGAGTAGAGAGTAGATCTCTATCACAATCTATGTAGGCCTACATTATATGTTACAACAATGTTGATCTAGCTCTAGACCAGTGTTTCTCAAACTTTTTTGTCTGCCGGCACAGTAAACAAACTACAAAAATTTCGCGGCACACCACGAAGAGCAACAGATGTTTTATAATAAAAAGAAAAAAAGATTTTGCCTGTTTTTCAGTATTATGTTTAATGTGAATGTTGTGCCTGTTTTTGAGAGCAAATGCGATCTAATCGAGGCTCCAAAGTCGACAAACAAACTCGCATTTCATCGTCTATTGTAAGAAGTCTCTCTCTTTTCTTAGATTTGATTTCAGTCAGTGCTGAAAATCCAAACTCACAAAACCATAAAGATGTAAATGGAAGAACAATTATTTTGATTGCTTTTAAATTGATTACAGGATATAACTTGTTGATTGAAATCCAAAACACATCCAAGCTTTCTCGGAAAACTTGACTTAAGAATTGCATCGTTTTTTAAATCATTGAGCTGCTCTTCTTCTTTAGTTGTAAAATTTGTAGCTTCATTGTTTCCAAATGGAGAGTTGACCCATTTATATTCATTACTTCAAACTGTTGAGAAGTAATGCTGCAATGTTGACTGCAGGTGTTTCAAAGTGTCCAGAATTTCGGGGGTGATTTCTTTATTTGAAGCAGATTCATTGTAAGTAGGAAAGCAGTCCTTTCGTGATTTTACTTTGCCACAAAGACAATCAATTTTAACCAAATGATATTAGTTTTGATGATGCAATGATGATGGTTTCCGATGGTCCTTGAAGACTTCAATTCAATGAATTTAATTTGTCAAATAAATCAGAGAGAAATGTCACCTTAACCCACCAAATCTCGTCATGAATAGAAAATCCAAAGTCTTTTTTTTTTTTCAGCCTCCAAGAATGAAATCAGCTCAGCCTTGAGTTGGATGACACCCTTTAACACTTTTCCCCTGGAGAGCCAACGAATGTTGGTGTGATACAGGAGACATTAGTAGTCTGAATCCATTGCTTCACAAAGCTCTGAGGAAAGTCAGAATGCAAGCGGTCGAGATTTGAGGAAGTTTACAACTTCAATCACTTGATCCAGAACAGACATCAAATATTTGAAGGCAAGAGCTTCTCTGTGGATCATGCAGTGAACAACTAATACATTTGGATTTTCTTGACGCACAAGAGTGAAGAATCCCTTTCTAATTCCCTGCATGGAAGGACAGCCATCGGTGCAAACGCTGACACAGTTTGTCTCCACTGTACTTTGAATAGCAAAATGTTTTCGTTCACCACTTAAATTCGCCTTTGGTCGTAGTTGGTAAGTCTTTGCAAAATAAGAATTTGTTGACACATTTTTCATCCTTTATGAACTGAATAAAAGCTAACAACTGGGCTTTGCACTAATGTCAGTGGATTCATCCACTTGAAGGGACCACAACAGAGACAGTTCATCGTCAGTCATTTCGAAGTGTTCGAAGATTTGATCTTGTAAATCTGACAATAAGTCTTCAATTCTGCGCAAGATAGTACTATTTGACAAAGGAACTTTTTTAACTTTTTCGGCAGCATCGGGTCCAAGGATAGTTTCAACAACTATTGCTAAAGCTGGTGCAATGACTGATTCAGCCTCTGTGTGTTCTTTCTTGCATTTGCTAATAACTGAACAACCTTATAAATTGCAATTAATCCCTTTTCTGAAAGCTTTAGGTAGTTCGTAAGTTTCTTAGCTTGTTTATTTTGTTGAGCCCTGATGTTTTCGAAGTATTCCTTCAGTTGCGCTTTTACAGCTGGATGTTTTGTTTCCAAGTGTCTCTTCAATTTGCTTGGAACAAGCGCCTCATTCAACAGAGCTGAATTGCAGATCAGACAGAATGACAATGGAGAATCTTCAGGTCCTGAAGATATGAAACCATATCCGATGTAATCTTCTTTGTACCTTTGTTTGGTTCCATGCTTTTCATTGAACGCTTTCGCAGTTTCATTCTTACCAACGTATTTCTCCATGGATAACAATGATTAAGGCTTAGTAATAATTTGTTATTATTAGCATACACCTACAAAATTTACATGAAACACATCGCTTATTATTATCGTTACCAATATAAGAACTGCTGAGCGTCTGCTAAGGCGGCCTACATTTGAGTCATTATAATAATATATGTATAGTGGACAACTCCATAACCTGAAGAGCTAACACCCCTTTCCGTCATAATGTAGCGATCCACTACTATTACTGGTCGTTGCAAGCTGGGATGTCGTTACAAGGTAAAATAAAAATTTAATAGTAGGCAAACCTGTGTAACGCTGCACGTGTGGCATTCTGAAAACTCCTCGGCACACCTGCAAATCTTCGGCGGCACACAGTTTGAGAAACACTGCCCTAGACAATAATAAATATTGACTATTCAATCTGATTCTACATTTATGTCAAACAATATTATGAATATAGTATAGATGTCTAGATATGCTAACTTAAATAGTTAGAATATAGATCTAGAATCTAGTCTAGATTAGTTATTAGTAGATCTAGATCTAATCTAGGTCCAACAATAAAATTGATTCGGAATACCTTGAATTCATCCTTTGTGATTGTGTAAGCACTTTCAGTAGAACAAGATTATAAGTGAAGAGATCTGGATAACACAAGGAGGGCAGCAAATCATTTTCTTTATTACGCTGGCTTGCTTTCAAAGTGTAAGAATTAATATTTGTTTCTGACTATATCATTCTTTGCTCGACTTATCCATGGTAAGTGCCTAAAAGCTTGTGTTGACTGTGCATAGAAACCAGATTTTTACCAACAATATGTCTGCCGTGCCCTGATCACATGACTATGTCTACCTACCTAAAGGTTCCTGATGTGATGGGGAAGGTAAAGGCGGCTGGTTGTTGTGCTGGCAACCTCATTAACCATGGGCCACAGAAACAGATGACCTTTACATCCTCAGCCCCCTAGATTGTAAGGTCTGAAAGGGGAACTTTACTTTGATTTACTTTAGTGGGAAAAAAAAAGTTTCTTCTTCCCTTTTTTATTCATTAAACACTGTTTTCTTTTCACTCAAAGAACTTGTAGGACTACTTTTAGCCTAATCAATTTGATGGAGGCGTGGTGGCTGAGTGGTAAAGCTCTTGACTTCCATACTGGGGGTCCCTGCTATGAATCCTAGTGAAGACTGGGATTTCTAATTTCTTCTTCTTTGGGCACCTCTGAGTCCTCCCAGCTCTAATGCCCAATCCATGGTTCAACAAATTTAAAGATCTTACATGGCAGTATGAATAAAATGACAGTCTATAAAGTCAACTAAAAAAAAGTGAAATTGTACAAGATATAAAATGGAAATATTAATTTGGAGCAAGTCACAACATTTTGAAATAGAAATGTACCAGCTACAACTCGCTAGATGCAGTGGATACAAAATCACAAAATTTTGAAATAGAAATGTACCAGCTACAACACGCTAAATGCAGTAGATACCAAATCACAACATTTTGAAATAGAAATGTACCAGCTACAACACACTAGATGAAGTGGATACCAAATCACATCAGTGTAACTGGCAACTCAGATGTAGACTTCTTGGACAACCAGGGAAGGCTAACACCAACCACCTAGCAGGCTGTGAGCTTCAATCAGCTAATTACATTTTGAAAAAGAAATTTACCAGCTACATCACTCTAGAACACAGGACTCTACAACATAGGATTCAGCAGTCAATTCTACAGAAAATAGACAAAGTAAAAAAGTAAAACAAAAACCTAACTCCAAACAATAAAAACAACAACCTTCAAAGCAATGGAAGAGATCAGTTTTTCCCTGGTTTCTCTGGACAAAATAAGAGAAATAATAATCCTTACTCAGTTTACTAAAATGGAAACCTAAGAGAGCTTCCCACTCAAAACTTAAACCCACAAGTCTGGCACTCAAAATTAACTGAAAATACCTCATTTCATACGAGAATCTCAAACAAAGAAACACTGCTTATAAAATATAATTTATGAATTAGTTAAACAGTGCAATGACTCTCTTCCCTGGGACCTAAGCTCTCTTTCTGCTATAACCAAAAAAAAATCTTATCACAATCAGAAAGATCTCAAGGAAGAAATCTAATATACCAATAACCAGTGGGTCAATTATACAGATGGCTCATCTCAAGAATCCACCGGTAACGGAGGAGATGTCTTATGCAATGAATGGCTCAATTGAGAAAGATTAGAAAAGTTAATAGCCACTGGCGATCTCTCAGACAGCCACTGAGCAGAAAGGGGAGTATTAGAACCAGCAGCTACCACACTAATCAACCATCCACCTGTGAACAGCCAGATTTTCTTTCTAAGGAATACCAAAAACATTTCTTTCCTATCTTTCAAAAAATCTGATGTCTCCTCTATCAAACAAGTCAAGACAGCTCTTATAAATCTCAACAATAATAGCAAAAAAACTGTTCTCCAATGGATCCCAGGCACACTTTCGTATAGAGGAGATGAACAAGCTGACACTGCCAAAATGGGAGAATAAGTAAGCAGTCTTAAATTCCATGGAAGGTGCAGTGGCTAAGCGGTAAAACACTTGGCTACTGAACTGGGGTGCAGGGTTCGAATTCTGGTAAGACTGGGGTTTTTAATTTCACGATCTTTGGGCGCCTCTGAGTCCACCTAGCTCTAATGGGTACCTGACATTAATTGGGGAAAAGTAATGACAGTTGGTCATTCTGCTGGCCACATGACACCCTCGTTAACAGTAGGCCACAGAAACAGATGAGCTTTACATCATCTGCCCTATAGACCACAAGGTCTGAAAGGGGTACTTTACTTTTTCTTTTCTTAAATTCCACTATATCCGGAAGAGAAAAAGAAAAAGAGAGTAGTATAAACCAAAAATATAACAGTTGTTGCTCAAACATCAGGATCAAGGATGCATGTTACATTCTATCAGGACACAGTCAATGAATTATTTTTCACCTTTGAATAGGGCACAACATAATGAGTTAACACTTATTCTGGATGTTGAAACCAGTGAAACATGCCTTGTAGAGTTCCTCCAAAGAACATATTGCCTTGTTTTATCGTGAGACCCAAACAAAATACTGGCCCCCAGCAGTCCTTTAGAATAAAAATTGTATGGAAAGCTGCCTGATCTGAAAAGAATGGAGTTCGTCTTCGATATATATATATATATATATATATATATATATATATATATATATATATATATATATATATACAGGATGTAATATTTAAGTTAAACTTTTGTCACACAGTCTCATATTTGTTTATATTGACTTTAGTATTCACATTTATTCAAATAAAATAGCTGTATATATTCTACATTTATCCTTAAAATGTTGTGCACTTTTGGTCACTAGTTCAAAAGTTTGCTGTGTTAAAGGCTATAACTAGGCCTACTCATGTGGCTCACATTGAGTTAAAATCAGACATTGTAATCCTTTTTGTGTGTGTCTACATCCTCTTATTGTTTATTTGTGTTTTCAGGTGGCGATTTTATTGTTTACCATGGAGTTGTCTACTTTTCAAATTTTACTGACCAAGTTTTTTACAGTGACTGATCCATCAGCAGTTTCCGAAGCAGTAACTGATATCTCAAAAAAATATTGCTTTGCTGATGGTGTCTGGTCACCCTAGGTAATCTTTCTCTTTTTCTTTTAATATGTAAAGAAAATTATATGTATGTATTTTTTTTATATAGAAATGGATACTTTTTGTCTAAGGTGGATACTATTTGTCTAAGGTGGATACTGTTTGTCTAAGGTGGATGTGTTTGACCATGGTGGATAAAACAGAGCTTGATCTTTGCAGAAGCTGTAGAACACCTTTCCACCATGGGAACCATAAATTTAAATGAAAGTGTTCAGATTTTATCCATGATCACCTGTCCAAAGATTTGAAGTATCACACTCAATGATCTATTTAAACAAATAAAAAGAACTCTACTGTTTAACCACAAATCTTAATGAAATTTGCAAAGACCTTCACATAATCCCTGTTGGTTTTTATTATCTTTTTAATATGTTTAATTTGTTGATTTTTACTTGAAAAATTTGTAGTTTTGGATACTGGATAGACAACACACATACCCACATTCTCATTATAAAATCATTAGTTTCTACTTTTGGACATTATGACAAATAATATAATCCATTAGCTTTGTGGCGGTATTAAAATGCCCTATAAAAAGGAACTTGATTCAAGAAACACAAGGAAGGGAAAAGAGAAATCTATTGTACATAAGTAAGAAGTAATGGGATGCAGTATGCACAGTGGATATTAATTTAAAAAAAGTAAAGTTTACCTTTCAGACCTTGCGATCTATGGAGCAAATGATGTCAAGGTTATGTTTCTATGGCTAGTGGTTAATGAGCAGGTCGTCATGTGTCCAGCACAATGACTAACCGCCTTAATTTTCACCACCTAAAATCAGTTACCCATTAGAGTTGGGTGACTGAGGGGCACCCTAAAAATTCAAAATCCCAATCTTCATTTAGGTTCAAACCCAGGACCCCATTGTTTTCCTATGAGGTACACAAATCATTTAGCCGACAAAAAAATCAAAATATTGATATAGAAGCGAAATGAAAAATGACTGAGCTTTTGGCCCATGACTTTGAAATGCTAATATTTAATATCTATGTAAACTTGTTTATGTTTGCAGAGGATCAACAGGATTTGTTCATTGAAAGACACTTGAAGATGTAGGCAGTTAAAGCAAAAGGACTTCTTGCAATGTTTGTTTCAAGGTAATGTTTTATAGACATAACATTTAGCATCCTTTTTATTTATGAAAGCAGTAAAAGAGTTTTTTTTCTTTTCTGAAGGGGGGGGGGATTTTTGTGTAATTCTGTTTGTGGTAAAAAAAAAAAATAAAGTTCCCCTTTCCAATCTTTTGTCTATAGGGCAGATGATGTAAAGGTCATCTGATTCTGTGGCCTATGGCTAACGAGGGTGTCATGTGGCCAACAAAATGACCAACTGCCTTTACTTTTTCCCCAACTAATGTCAGGTACCCATTAGAGCTGGGATTCATACCCTGGACCCCCAGTTCAGAAGCTAAGCGCCTTACCACTCAGCCACCGCACCTCCCTGTTTGTGGTAATCAGGCTATTTTATCTTGATAGGCTATAAATATAAGTGTAAAATATTTTTTAATGTGTATAAGATGCATCTCCAGATAAAGGTGCTACAACTGACCAAATTAAAAAAAATTCATATGTAAAGATAAACTAAATCATGAATAGTGATGTGCCTTTAGAACTGTTTCATGGGAGAAAAACATCTAAAATCATTTTTTTTTCCGCAGGACCAGACTCAAGAGAATTCGACAACATATGTATCAGAAGATCAAAATCAGAAACTGAAATCTGCCCATGTAGAGTGTCACCAGAGAATGTTGACCATCTCCTCCAAAATTGCTCTCTTTACCAAGAGGCTGTACATGACACTGGCCCCAAAACACCCCAATAGAAAGAAAACTATATGGAGAGTTCCCTGATTTGGAAATCACTGCAAAAATAATCTCATATACTGGTCCAGTCATCTGAATGCTCCAATAAAAAAATGAGAAGGAAGAAGAAAGAAGATTGTATGTACCATTTTTGTTTGAGGATGGGGAGAAAAGTGATCTTAGAATTCAAACACCAAAAGTATGTGTCTTTATGAATTCAATGTAATTGATACTGGGCTTTTTGGGCTGAAAATAAAATGCAAAAAATTTTATTGGACTTGCAGAAAAAAAAAGAGTTTTTAGCCAAAATAAACAATGTATAGCCTGAGAACAAATCAGGGGGAAGAACCAAGGGTAATGCTAGTATACTATAGAAGTATCTTTTTTTATCCTTGCAACTTCACTGATGCATAACAGTGTCACAAACTGTTTGTTAATGTGATATGAAACATAATTTTTTTATTTTTTTTGTTACACATATAATCACTCTAAAAAAATTATTTCTAAAATAGATAACTGTCTCTAGTAACCTGCTAGTGGACCATGACCAACCTTTTTCTATCTTGCTTTGTATGTTATAAACTTTCCTAGATTTGACTTTAAATTGTTGATCTAGACATGTCAGTTATGCTATAGGCTACTTTTAATTGCATATGTTAGACAAAAATTGTGAAAACAAGAGTACATAACATTTTCTAAAGAAATTTTCAATATTTTGCATTTTGAGGGGAGCAACATGGCTATTGAAAAGCAGAGACCATACAAACCTCATTAGATGAAGAGTTTTATTTTGTTGGTAAAGTCCTTGGTTTTGAGCCAGCAGAGAAACATAGAAAGGTAATTTGTCAACATTTCAGATTTATCACTTATAGAAAAGCAGAAAAGCTTTGATGGGCAGCATCTCTGTTGACCCAATGATCCATCCAACTTATGAAACAAGTGATGGTGAAGATGTTCATTACAGTGCTAATGTCTGGGAACACTTAAAGACTTACATTTTTAGTTCATGCTTTTCAAAATTTGGTGATGAAAGCTGAATTGAAGCCTTCATCTCTGGCCAATAGTCATGCTGTTTATTATTGCTGGTATTATTATTGCTTTTGATTAGCACAACTTCCATGCTCCTATAGCAAGCACAGTGCATTCTGGGTCAATATCTTTTGTTGAGATATGGGGGGATATGGAGGATATCTGTGAGTCCTTCCATTAGGTTCTTAGCAAGCACAACTTCCATGCTCCTATAGCAAGCACAGTGCATTCTGGGTCAATATCTTTTGTTGATATATGAGGGGGGGGAGGATATCTGTGAGTCCTTCCTTTAGGCTCTTAGCATGCACAACTTCCATGCTCCTATAGCAAGCACAGTGCATTCTGGGTCAGTATCTTTTGTTGACATATGAGGGGATATGGAGGATATCTGTGAGTCCTTCCTTTAGGTTCTTAGCAAGCACAACTTCCATGCTCCTATAGCAAGCACAGTGCATTCTGGTTCAAGATCTTTTGTTGACATAAGAGGGGGGGGGGGAGGATATCTGTGAGTCCTTCCTTTAGGCTCTCAGCAAGCAAATCAAATCCATTAAAAATACATAGTTTACAATGTGATTTCAATTTAAGCTCTCCTCACTTAGATAGTCAAGCAGTTTATAGCTTAGCATTTATACATTCAGTTTACAGCTTAGCATTTATTTATTTGGTTTAAAGCTTAGCCTTTATACATTTATTTTATAGCTTAGCATTTATACATTCAATTTATAGCTTAGAATTTATTTATTTGGTTTAAAGCTTAGCTTTTATACATTTATTTTATAGCCAAGCATTTATACATTCAGTTTATAGCTTAGAATTTACTTATTCAGCTTATGACTTAGCATTTATACATTAAGTTTATCACTTAGAATTGTACTCAGTTTATAGCTTAGCCTTTATACATTCAGTTTATAGCTTAACATTTATACATTATCTGATCAACAAATATTTATTCTTTCAGCTCTATTTTGACAATATATAAAGAGTGACTTTAGCTCAACTCCTCACCAAGCTTTACAGTCTGTGACATTTTTTTGGTAAAACTTTTAATCAGATTTATGTGTGTATACTTAATTATGTTAACTACATTTATCAAGAATACTCAATTCATAAAAAGAAGCTGCTTTAAAGGATTAAAGATAACTTTGACCCTTTTGAGAAAACAAATTTAAACACAAGATTTTGAATTAATTTTGTAATTCTTTTATATTTTTTTTTTCTGAAAGCCACATAACGACACAAGTATTTATTCAAGGTTTTGAATGTATGGTATACTGTTAGGTTTAGTATTGAGTCATTCAGTAAATTGTTTTTGTTTTGTGGTTTTTTATAAATTAATAAATTGAAGTTTATATAATGTGTTATGCTTATATGTATGATTTTTTTTACTGATCTAAAGAAAGAAACTTGAGGATTTTAATTTTTATTCCTTTTGAAACATGTAAGGAATATTAGAACATTGGTTGGCAACATTATTAGTGTAAAAATGTATTTCACTTAGTAGCCAAGAATGCTTATAACTGAGATGACATCAGTAATTGTGGTTAACAAGGGTGCCATGTTGTCAGCACAATAACCAACCGCCTTTACTTTTCCTAACTCATATCAGGTACCCATTAGAGCTGGGTGGACTCAAAGGCACCATAAGGATCCCAAAATTAAAATACCCGTCTTCACTAGGATTTGAACCCAGGGTCCTCCTGTTTGGAAGTCAAGTGCTTTACCACTCAGCCACATGCCTCCGTTAAAGGCTAGATTTTGTGACAATTATTTTTAGGAGAGAGAATGATGTATGCACAAAGTTGTAGCTTTTTTTTATTTTTATTAAATTTATTTGTATTTAACCACTGACTTATTCATCTCTGAATTGTCCAATTTAAGTTTGTAATCAGTTAGTGTTGACCTTGGCTTGATAGGCTAAAAGGATTAACAATAATAATAATAATAATTATAGCTTGTATGTAGTGCTACTTTCATGCTTACAGCATGCTCAGAGTGCTGTGTTCCAATCTTATGTGTAGACCAGTAGGGGGGGGGGATTTGGGAGAGGGTTTTCCGTGCTGCCTTCGGGTACTCTGCTTGAGTCGTGTGTTGAACCTAGAGTCACCTTGATAGGTAGCCGAGCCAAGCCAAGTTCAAGCATACTTAGCCTCTTGACCACGCCTCCACATTGAAATTAAATTGTAAATGTTAAATATTTTTAAAAATTTAATACAGAATTTGATATTTATGAAATATTTAATACAGAATTTGATATTGATGAAAAATTTAATACAGAATTTGATATTGATTACAAAAAATAATACAGAATTTGATATTGATACCTGATACCATTTCATTTGTGTGTGTGTTTCCAATAATAAAAAAATAACAAAAAATAATACAGAATTTGATATTGATACCATTTCATTTGTGTGTGTGTGTGTTTCCAATAGTATTTCTATGAATGTACAATTTATTCTCTAGATAAAGATTCATTTTCTGTTTTGTAAAGCAGCTCTCAATCCTCAGTGTTATGAACATAATGATAACAGAGTCGAAAACCATGTCAGTTTAGTCTGGCTTTAATACACTGAATGACTACACAACACACATTTTGTGAACACATTCTTACGGACGAGTTACAATCACATGTAAACATAAGAACGAAAACCGATACAGCATATAATTTTCATAAGTGAAATTCTAAATTTACTGAACTAAACAGACTTCTAATTCAAAAACAGACTTCAGCTTCACAGAACAGACTTCTATTTCACAGAACATTCTACTTCACAGAACAGACTTCTATTTCACAGAACATTCTACTTCACAGAACAGACTTCTATTTGACAGAACATTCTACTTCACAGAACAGACTTCTATTTCACAGAACATTCTACTTCACAGAACAGACTTCTATTTGACAGAACAGGCAAGGATAATAGAAGAAGAGATGTTAGTTTGTTAGTTCAACACTTTCAATGAAATTTAAGCCTCTTGTGTTGACATGTATGGAAAGGATTTTTTTTATTTTTACTTCAAGAAATCTAAAATTTCCTAATATAGAGTTGCCTGACTACTATAGGCTTTGCACTGTCATCACTGCCCACTTCCATCCATGTGTCTTATATTGCTTTGCACTGTCATCACTGACCACTTCCCTCCCCTGTGGCTTGTAAATACTTTGCACTGTCATCACTGCCCACTTCCCTCCCCTGTGGCTTGTAAATGCTTTGCACTGTCATATTGCCCACTTCCCTCCCTTGTGGCTTGTAAATGCTTTGCACTGTCATATTGCCCACTTCCCTCCCTTGTGGCTTGTAAATGCTTTGCACTGTCATCACTGCCCACTTCCCTTTCCTGTGGCTTGCAGATGCTTTGCACTGTCATCACTGCCCACTTCCCTCCCCTGTGTCTTGTAAATGCTTTGCACTGTCATCACTGCCCACTTCCCTCCCCTGTGGCTTGCAGATACTTTGCACTGTCATCACAGCCCACTTCCCTCCCCTGTGTCTTGTAAATACTTTGCACTGTCATCACTGCCCACTTCCCTCCCCTGTGGCTTGTTAATGCTTTGCACTGTCATCACTGCCCACTTCCCTCCCCTGTGGCTTGTAAATGCTTTGCACTGTCATCACTGCCCACTTCCCTCCCCTGTGGCTTGCAGATGCTTTGCACTGTCATCACTGCCCACTTCCCTCCCCTGTGTCTTATAAATGCTTTGCACTGTCATCACTGCCCACTTCCCTTCCCTGTGGCTTGCAGATACTTTGCACTGTCATCACTGCCCACTTCCCTTTCCTGTGGCTTGCAGATGCTTTGCACTGTCATCACTGCCCACTTCCCTCCCCTGTGGCTTGTAAATGCTTTGCACTGTCATCACTGCCCACTTCCCTCCCCTGTGGCTTGCAGATACTTTGCACTGTCATCACAGCCCACTTCCCTCCCCTGTGGCTTGTAAATACTTTGCACTGTCATCACTACCCACTTCCCTTCCCTGTGGCTTGTAAATGCTTTGCACTGTCATCACTGCCCACTTCCCTCCCCTGTGGCTTGTAAATGCTTTGCACTGTCATCACTGCCCACTTCCCTCCCCTGTGGCTTGTAAATGCTTTGCACTGTCATCACTGCCCACTTCCCTCCCCTGTGGCTTGCAGATGCTTTGCACTGTCATCAC
This sequence comes from Biomphalaria glabrata, assembly GCF_947242115.1. Taxonomy (NCBI): domain Eukaryota; kingdom Metazoa; phylum Mollusca; class Gastropoda; family Planorbidae; genus Biomphalaria; species Biomphalaria glabrata. The sequence continues at coordinate 46,980,212 of NC_074719.1, forward strand.
TGCCCACTTCCCTCCCCTGTGGCTTGTAAATACTTTGCACTGTCATCACTGTCCACTTCCCTCCCCTGTGGCTTGCAGATGCTTTGCACTGTCATCACTGCCCACTTCCCTCCCCTGTGGCTTGCAGATACTTTGCACTGTCATCACTGCCCACTTCCCTCCCCTGTGGCTTGTTAATGCTTTGCACTGTCATCACTGCCCACTTCCCTTCCCTGTGGCTTGTAAATGCTTTGCACTGTCATCACTGCCCACTTCTTTCCCCTGTGTCTTGTAAATGCTTTGCACTGTCATCACTGCCCACTTCCCTCCCCTGTGGCTTGCAGATACTTTGCACTGTCATCACTGCCCACTTCCCTCCCCTGTGGCTTGCAGATGCTTTGCACTGTCATCACTGCCCACTTCCCTCCCCTGTGTCTTGTAAATACTTTGCACTGTCATCACTGCCCACTTCCCTCCCCTGTGGCTTGTAAATGCTTTGCACTGTCATCACTGCCCACTTCCCTCCCCTGTGTCTTATAAATGCTTTGCACTGTCATCACTGCCCACTTCCCTACCCTGTGGCTTGCAGATACTTTGCACTGTCATCACTGCCCACTTCCATCCCCTGTGGCTTGTAAATGCTTTGCACTGTCATCACTGCCCACTTCCCTCCCCTGTGGCTTGCAGATGCTTTGCACTGTCATCACTGCCCACTTCCCTCCCCTGTGGCTTGTAAATGCTTTGTAATATGTGCTAGGACATTATAATATTGATTACTGGAGGAACATATGATACTTCTAAAACAAATTTATTTAGAAAGCCTACTGTTAGACTATTGTTGGAACACTTAGTATATAGAATAAAGAAAATATTGAAATATTAGACAAAGTTGTAAATTTGATTCTTAATTGAAGCATATCTTTTCAGTAGACTAGTGACACTTTGGCTACCTGAAGACCTATTACATTTTCCCAAGTTCTTGGCTTAGTGCATTGGTACTATAAGATAATAGTCTTTGGACATTAAATTTCTTTTTTTAGAATTACAGTAATAAAAGGGGGACTGCAGAGGAAAAAAAGTTTAAAATTTAATGATAAAACATGATGTTACGCAACATTTAATGAAACGAAATGTGTACGGCATAAATGTACAATACTAATTAAAGGCCAGTATATGTTTTCCTTTATCATTTAACGTTTGATTCCACTTGTGTTAATACACCTCATTTTTATGCAAGCAAATCTACACAACCGCTAAAATACTTATTGGTATCTACGTTATTTATCAGATAACTGTAAGTTTAATTTTTTAAAACATTGAATAAAGAAGAGATATGTAAATCTTATCTTATATAATACAGACGTTACTTCAAAAAAGAAGATGGTTACATCCTACGCGTCCTAAAAGTAATAAAAACTAATACAGAAAACAGTGCAGTCAAGATTTGACCATCTTTAAATTTGTTCTAAATTCAGAAAATATTTGTAACAAAAAATCCTTTTTAAAAATGTTATTGATACCGGTACTGTTTCTTTTTTAATGGTAAACCTTCTTCCTCTCAAAATAAAAACGACTGTTGCTAAAGACGGATTAGTTGTAACAAGTGACGCCCAGTTTTTGAAGGTCATGTAAATTTCTAACACATGTCATGGCCCGGATGAGCAACAAAATGTATCGAGTCTTCAACACACATTGTAACATTCGTTTCAAGAGGATGAATAGCACCACGTCACGAGCCAGATATGACGTCACGAGCTGGATATGACGTCACGAGCTGGATATGACTAGTAGTTTGGACATCTCCGGTCAGTAATACATTGTTACATATAAATGGTAATCTATGTACTCCCATATGGTGGTGAAAGTTGGACACTGAACGCTGAGGCCGAAAGAAGAATTCAAACTTTTGAGAGTAAATGAGTTTGTTTTTTTTAACTAGTCTGGCTGTCAAAAAGGATGAACTTCTCAATACTGTGAATAGACGAAAGCTGAGCAAGTTCGGTTCAATTGTTTGTTGTTTGTAAAATGTTTTACATGTTTCGGATGTTCCTTCAGAGTTTACTTCCTAGTCCAAACCTCCCGCAGGACGACGGGGGATGGGAGCGGGCAGAGTTTGAACCCTCGACCGTCGATAAATCCGAACGACAGTCCAGCACGCAAACCGCACGACCAGGCAGCCATCCAATTGTAGTTGGCTGTCAAAAGTCATCCTTCAGGGTACACTGAAGGGAGCACAAAGAACGGGTCGTCCAAAGAAAAGTTGGCAGGACTATGTGAACGGCCTTGACATCTTGCTAAGAACATCCGGGGAAGTGGAAGGGATTAGGTGAAGTGACATGTCCAACCCTACGTCGAAAGTCAAAGGGACGGAAGAAATGCCAGAGATTGTTCGTATTGGTTGTCTGCTTGTTCATGTGGTATTCTATTTAAACTGTCGCCTCGGTGGTCAAGGTTCGAACCCTACCCACCTCCACCCCCCCCCCCACAGTCCCGTTGGATGTTTATGCTAGGATGTAAATAAAAACAAAATGTTGTTATTCGTGCTGTACAGTCAACATTCAGACATTAACAACTGAGATGCTTTGAACTAATCAACAAAGTCCAATGACTCATTAGATCAGCAATAGGCCTAATAGGTCAGGCTTTGCATATAGTCCACACTGTGGCACATCTGACCTGTCAACCAGTCATTAACACTGATGGAGTCGTGTCTAATATAATATAAATAAATAATAGGTCTGGTTGGGAGATTTGTAAACAATGTTTATTCTTCCTTAATTGTGAAAACCATTGCAACGCAGACGACCGCATGCCAAGGGCGATGAAGAGAATAGATTAGATTTGCGGTCGAGGGGCGGACTGGGCTCTAGGTCGGCAGCCAGTCTAGGAGATAGAAACTCCAAAATAAAGCCTACAGCCTTTTGATGTCTACAGCTATCTCAGACTACTGAGCCACTGTGGTCGACACTTGACATAAAGAAGGGTTTTGGTCTGTGCACTCCATATTCCACTATAAATAGACAGTGCAGGCTGGATGCCTTGCAGTGTGTCTCGAATCACCCCGAGTACCGAATCTTCTTTGGTGATTGTAATGGAAGACTGCGTAAAAGAGGTGCCTTATGCACTATAAAGATCAACTCAGGCGCCATTTCACCCTCAATGGCATAGAGGAAAGTAGCTGGCAGCAGATGGTCTCTGTGAGAGACGGAGAGCTCCCACAAAGGTTACGGGACTCATATTTGAGACCCAAAAGAAAGCCCTTATGGAAGACAGGCGCAGAAGACGGAAAGAAAATTTAAATAGACCGCCGGCGGATAACGGCTTTGTCTGCACGAGATGCGGAAAAACATGCAGGTCGCAACTGAATTTGCGCAGTCATGTGAAACACTGGACTCATCCTTAATCTTTGGAGTAGAAGACATGGACATTGTTATTAAACTTGTAGAATGTGGGGGGGGGGGGGCGGACGTAACAGCCGAAAACTTTTCTTGTTAATTGAAAACATTTTTAGTCGATTGATACGTTAAGAAGGTCTACAATTTTTTTTTAGTTTTAAAGACATTACTACTTGCACGAAGTCATAACTAAAGTAAACATTGCTTTAAAATAATTACTTACAAAATTATAACATTACTTGTATTAGAATGTCTTTTTTTCAATGCACCCATACATACAGACTACTCGATTTCTTTGTCACACACTTTTATTTCTGTGTGGAGGCCCACAAACGTGTTCTTCAACCCGGACCCACGCTGGCTACGCCACTGCATTGCATATTATTCTTTCAATCAAAGACTGTTGGCTTGTGTAGTCCCCGATCTAGCACTATATTTTTTTAGTAACCCGTGGCAACCCGGACCCACGCTTGCTACGCCACTGCATTGCATATTATTCTTTCAATCAAAGACTGTTCGCTTGTGTAGTCCCCGATCTAGCACTATATATATATATTTTTTTTTTAGTAACTCGTGGGAAGACTAAAGCTAGAAAAGTCTCTATGGTGTTTGTTTGAACCATCACTTGACATCACGTTTGCTGAACACACGTACTTAACCCGACATAAACAATTCAAGAACTTGACAACTCCATTGGACCTCATTCACCAATCGTAAACAAACAACATTATCATAGCAAATACATTACTAACACTGTACAGTTGGCAACAACATTAACACTGTCTTTACAAAAACCTAGTCTTGCTCCGCCTGACTTCATACACCGTGCTTCTCGCCTCGTACTGGTCACATTGCGAGGTAACGTGAAGTCTCGTCTTTCTGACACACTCGCTCTTATATAATGTCTCTACTGGCCTTCTAGAATCGAATGGAACGTTCTTGACCACTCAGAATGATCACAATAGCCGAGACTTGCGTGCGTAATATTTACACACAGGTCGTTGCCGAACTGGCGTGTACTGTCACTGGTCACAGTTGACCGATCGTCCTGCGCTGGATTGGGGCGATTTGGGAAGGCTAAAAACACACAGCACTACCCCCATCTGTGTCACCACCAGGTTTACAACAATATATATATATTTATATTCGGCCTTCTTTCCGTCCTCTTTTAGACGTAACCCTAGGGGTGACTGCATGCTTAGGGGAGCTGAAGCGCTGTAAAGGCCTATCGGGTGCCATGATGATGTTCGCCTTCACTAGCTTAGATGAAAGCAGGGAACAGGCCGCTGGAGAGAAATTAAAGTCCCAAAGAAAAGCCCCTTCCAAAGGCATGCACGGAGGACGAAAAAATAACTTAGGCCTAAGTCTTTAAGTCTGCACCGGGTGGAGCCAGGGCCGGATTTAAGTACGTGGAGGCCCCAGGGCAAGATTTTGTGGAAGCCCCTACAATTTTTCAAAAGCTTTAAGATCCACTTATGAATGATTATATCTAAAAGCATGTTATATTTTAGAAGAAAGAAACAGTTCTTATAAATTTAATCTCACTTTCCCTTTAAACAATAAATAATATGTATATTTTAGTTTAAAAAGTGTAGGCCTATAATTTTTCAGTTTTTGGAGTGAAAAGCCCTCACTGACGAAAACCCGGAGATGCACCGGTGAAAGCGCATTAAAAAGATAACCCGAGAGCTTTAGGCAAACGAAACAATCTATCTATAAATATGGCAACATTTAACAAGGTGGACGCGTTGAAAATCAACAAAAATTTAGTGTGAATGACATAATAACAAATATCAATGCATTAAATCGGGACAGTCAGAGGCGTAGCTAGGAATTTTCCATTGTTTGGGGTTCCGGGGGGCTTGACCTCTTTGGGGTCCCTGCATTTTGCGTAATATTTATTTTTTTAATGTAAAAAAACCCCACTAATTTGGGGGCCCCCTCAAGTGAGGCCCGGGGGGATTTTCAAATTCTCCCCCCTCCTTCTCATCCCACTCTAGCTACGCCACAGGGGACAGGAGACATCCAGCCGGAAGAAAACGATTTATGACTTAATAAGGTGGACAACTCACGAATAGAGAGACAATAGGATGATACACAGTTGTCTCCGTTGAACTAATACGAAATGATAGAGCATGCTTAATAACACTCCTGCAGGACTATAATGAGACACGGCTGTAGTGTAAACGAAAATTCGTAAAAATGGAAAAAGACTGAAATATATCTTGTAGCAAGAAGCTTATTCAAAATCGAGGTCAATTAGTTTACTTTGTGCAGAACCACAGTCCTTACATGTCTACGATCTATTGGCATATCAAGAAGGGGATGACGAGGATAATGTACACAAAGGGCTTTCTATTAGAGAAAACTACAAAACATTGCAACACGAGAGACAGTGAAGTGTTACAGTAATGCAGCTAATTTTTGTTGTAAATATATCATCACATAATCTTTGATGCTCTCGCTGAGAGCATAAGGCCTGAGTCAGCCTTTAACAAGAGAAAGATAGCCATATAAGTAATAATTACTTTAGAATTCGTTAGATAGGACAATTTTAAATTGAATTAAAAAAGTAAACAAATTGGACAGAACACAAATCTTGTAGGTAAACGTTGTTGTTTGATGAGTGGAGTGTTACTGGTAGAACGTCAGATTTACTAGTTGAACGCCAGTTACTGGTTAAACGTCAGAGTTACTAGTTGAACGCCAGTTACTGGTTGAACAGCAGAGTTACTAGTTGAACGCCAGTTACTGGTTAAACGTCAGAGTTACTAGTTGAACGCCAGTTACTGGTTAAACGTCAGAGTTACTAGTTGAACGCCAGTTACTGGTTGAACAGCAGAGTTACTAGTTGAACGCCAGTTACTGGTTAAACGTCAGAGTTACTAGTTGAACGCCAGTTACTGGTTAAACGTCAGAGTTACTAGTTGAACGCCAGTTACTGGTTAAACGTCAGAGTTACTAGTTGAACGCCAGTTACTGGTTAAACAGCAGAGTTACTAGTTGAACGCCAGTTACTGGTTAAACGTCAGAGTTACTAGTTGAACGCCAGTTACTGGTTAAACGTCAGAGTTACTAGTTGAACGCCAGTTACTGGTTGAACAGCAGAGTTACTAGTTGAACGCCAGTTACTGGTTAAACGTCAGAGTTACTAGTTGAACGCCAGTTACTGGTTAAACGTCAGAGTTACTAGTTGAACGCCAGTTACTGGTTAAACGTCAGAGTTACTAGTTGAACGCCAGTTACTGGTTGAACGTCAGAGTTACTAGTTGAGCGCCAGTTACTGGTTAAACGTCAGAGTTACAAGTTGAACGCCAGTTACAGGTTAAACGTCAGAGTTACTAGTTGAACGCCAGTTACTGGTTGAACAGCAGATTTTGTTCACTTCTAGGAAGACAAACATTGGGCCTTATCATTTCGAGGCCTCATGCTATCTATCTATCTATCTATCTATCTATCTATCTATCTATCTATCTATCTATCTATCTATCTATCTATCTATCTATCTATCTATCTATCTATCTATCTATCTATCTATCTATCTATCTATCTATCTATCTATCTATCTCTCTCTCTCTCTCTCTATATATATATATATATATATATATATATATATATATATATATATATATATATATATATATATATATATATATATATATATAAAGAGAGAGAGAGAGAGAGAGGGGGGGGGGGGAGAGACAGGGATTCACTGCATTAAATGACGACCAATTTGTGATTTAATTAGGTCTACTCGCACTGTTCAGCGTGCGCCAGGCAGGTGACAAAAAAAAAGCAGTGACAAAAAGGAGGGCACTCATGGAACTTGCATTCGATGTGATCGCAGAGAATCCACTGTGTTGCTTTATATATTCTTTAGTGACAGTTTCGTGACTTTGTTTTGTAACACTGATTTGCTTTCATTTTGTCATTAGTATAGGGATTTATTGAAAAGTTCTGTCGGAGTCTTATTTCACCATCAAGTTCATAGTGATCATCTTCATCATTATCTCTGACCTTTGACTTTTGTCGCACGGGTGCTGTGACGATTTCAAAAAAATAGGTTCTTTAATCTGATTTACATAGGATTACCAAAACAAAAGAATCTCGGAAGCAGCTTACGTGAATTTTAATGTGTGAAATTGACGATTCTATTTTGTTTTCTTTTGGGACATTCTTTTTTTTTCTTTTTAAAAGGACGCAGCTACAAACTGTCTAGTTTCTAATTTAATATCAGTTTGTGGCAGAAAATTGCAATAAAACTTTCGTAAAGGCACTCTACTGTATTGGAAAATATCAAGCTTTATATCGTGAAAGAAAGTCTACAAGCCTATTTCGCATTTAGGACTATAAGAGCAGTAGACTCAACAAAATGATTTGGAAAATGAAGACCTTTCTGGGTTCAGTGATTTTGCTATCAACGTGTAAGTAACATTTTAACAAATCAATTAGGTCTGCTTTTAATGTTCATTGTGTGTTCATTTTAGAGAGTCCATCCGATTGCTTTTTTTTTTGCATTGTAGCCTACTGGTATTTAATCAAAGTCCAAAACACAGCAATAGGAGAAACTGTAATTTCTTTTTTGTCTTTCGAGTTTCGGATTTTTTTTTTCAGAAATAATTAGTCAAATTTACTGTACGGCGGAAGGGTTCAAACACGAACCATCGTAACGACAGTCCGAGGCGCATACCATAAGACCAGGCACTGGCAGGCAGCTATCCATATTTCACATTATATGGACTGCAGTTCCTTAAGTAGGCTATCTGTCAAAAATCATCTTATTTTACGTTTTAAAGAATGGTCAATGTTTTGTTATGTTTTAGAAATATAGATTCGATATTATATTATTAGCGATATCTATTGATAGTTTATCTGAAAATTAATAATTAATAAATATAAAATAAATATAAATAATAAATATAAAGATTGGGTGGGGAGGGGGGGGGACATATTTGTGAATTAAAAAAAAAAGAACAAAGAGTGTAAATAAAAATCTTAAATTTAAAAACAGAAAATTAAGAGACGTCCTTTCATCTTCTAAATTGGACCAGCAACACAATCAATTCAAAACATTCTTTTCAAGAAAACATTTCAACATAGCCGCCTTGCCCATTTCTACCCCGCCTACATGGCTATATTTGAATGAGCTTCATGAACAGAAATGTCTAAGAAAAATCGGAAAAATCTTGGAAGCCACCCGCTCCATCAGAAGTGGTTGCGAAGTGGGCTACTACTGTCAATCATGACAAGAACAGAGCGGTACAAAAACTCGTCCGTACCTTACTCGGTCAGACTTATATCAACGCCAGTCGTTGATCAGGAAACATGAAAAGGACCAAAATGCCTGAGTGTAATCGCTGAATGAACTCTTTAAGTTGTGTCTGTTCTATTTATTTATGTGTATGTTTCTGTTGTGTTGTCTTTATATGAGAAAAGAGTCCAAATTTCCATGTGGATCAATGAAGCAGTCTTAGTCTTAGTATTTATTGCGTTGCAACAGTCAAAACGATGATCCCCCACCCCCACCCCCATATAAAAATTAATATGCAGCCTCGTTTGCTCTTCACATTATCGGCCAGTGTCTCCTCCTACTTTGGGCTTATTATAACTTGTTCTACCGTCGCCAGGAGAAAGCTCTTTACAACTCAAAAGCAGTGTTCCCCCAACCCCCCCCCCCCAAGCCCACTAAAAAGTGACAAAGGGCAGCGCCAACATACTTTTTTGTTTTCCATCTAGAGCCGAGGTTCTCAATGTAACTGGTCTTTTGACGTGGTATTAGTATTACACAAAAGACTGGTCATTAAGATGTACAAGCTTGTATCACAATCAATGTGTCGCGAATGCTGTAGAATGCTGGGTTCGTGCTGCCTGGAGTCACACTTGACACGTAACAAACACAAATGGTATAGTTCCGTGGATTGACTAGAATCCGAATTGTAGCAGTCAAGACATAACGTTTATTCAATGACAATATGCTGCACTTCATAGTAGTTACAAAAATGATCAAATGCATAGAAATATAGTTACGTCCGCGTAACAGCGGTACCAAATATATCAAATATACTAAGTCCTCAAGAGCAGGTGTATATATATACTTTACTATCAAATCACGTCCGCATCACAGCGGGTAACAATTAACTTCAATAATATGTATCCAGCTCTAAGTACAGAAAATAACTCTGCTGTAAGTACAGAAAATAACTATCTAAATACGTGTACTGTCTCAAGTCCCATAAACGACTCAACTGACTAAAAGTTACTACTGTTTTCAAGTGACTGCCCTACTCAACTGACTTAAGGTTACTACTGACTAAAAGTTAATTTAGTCATTCTTACTTCTTCTTTCTATATCAGAGGTTTCACGTGTCTTTCACCTTGTTGACCCGAGGTGAACATATAGCAGGCAATATCAACCGAGACTGTGACACTCAACCTGTGGGTCACGACCCCCTTGGGGGTCGATGCACGATTCGCCAGGGGTCGTCAAAGACCATTGAAAATATAGATTCTAATACTGCAAATGCTACGTCATGCTTAAAAAAAAATAATCACATAAGTCTGCACCACAAAAATGGTGAATACGAAATAAGTTAAAAAGTAAAAGTTTCCGTTGCGGACTGTAAGATGTACGCTGTAAGGGATATCTGTTTCTGTGGCCCACGGTTAACGAGGGTGTCATGTGGCTAGCACAACGACCAACCGCATTTACTTTCCCCAACTAATATCAGGTGGGCCCTACACATTAGAGCTGGGTGGACTTAGAGGCGCCCAAAGATTCCCGAGTTAAAAATCCTAGTCTTCAAAGGGATTCAAACACAGGATTACTGCCTTACCGCTCAGCCACCGCGTCTACCGAATAAGAAATAGAATAGTAAAAAAAAATGCATGTCACAAAGATGCAATTTTATTTATTTATAATTTAATCATAATCAGAACTATTTATTTCAAGACTACAATGACAATTGTTTCATGTTGAAACCTAAAACATGGCAACGCATATCAAATATTTACATCAAGTGAACTGTTTTAGAACATTATCAAAAGCACAGCTACTTAGGCTTATGATTTTTACGGTTGGGGGTCGCCGCATTAAGTAATATGGGCATATTGGGTTAGAAAATTTGAACGGTAACATTGTAGCCCTATCTTTGTGGGCTACCTCCGTAAGTTGTGGGCTTAATATTGTAGCCCTATTTTTTGTTGGCTACCTCCGTAAATTGTAGGCCTAATAATGTAGCCCTATCTTTGTCGGCTACCTCCTTGAGGTGAGGGCCTAACATTGTATACATGTAGGCTATACTTCCTTAAATTATATCCTAACATCGAATATTCGTATGCTACTCCCATAAGTTGGACTACAATGTAAGTTACATTATAGGCCCTATAGCTCCTAAGTTGTAGCATTGTAAAATTGTAGACTTCGTCCATAAATTGATGTACGCTGTTAAAATGTGTTAATGTACGTAGGTGACATCATTTCTATAAAATTATATAGTAGGTATGCAGATGAGATTGTTTGTAATTTAAAAAAAAATGTTCCTGATGTTGCTTCAGAGTTAAAGAAAATTTTGATTTACTACCTAATCCAAACCTCCCGCATGACGACGGGGATGGCAGCGGGCAGGGTATCAACCCGGGACCATCGACAAGTCCTAACGACAGTCCAGCGCGCATAACGCACGACAAGGCAGCCAACCTTGTAGACCATATATTTATATTTATGACGTGTTTACGAAAATGCAAGACCCGCGCACTATAGGCCTATACCCTACCTTTAATTCAATTTTAACTTTTTAACAAAATATGCATGTCAAATAAAAGAGGCTAAATGGGATTAATATAAAATAACGTTACTCGATTATTCTCTTCACCAATAAAGCCTAACGTTATATATATATATATATATATATATATATATATATATATATAGCCTATCATCTATTAAATTAATATTAGCCTTTTAATACAAGTTTGAAGCCGGAAAAGTTTGATTTCTATAGTTATACGAAATTCTACCCAAGAGAATGGTCGTATTTATGACAATAGCTTTTGACTTTGTGCCTACATTTACAGCCTCTCCTCTCACATGTTCATACATGAGAATGACTTTCTGACGGAAAACTTCTGACTATTATGGGGAAAACATTTTTTTTTTGGTCTACGAAGTTACTAGATCTATATAACAGTTTGATAACCACTATTGCCACTGCGTATTTACCCCGTTTAGATTTAGCTAATTATAAATTAGCATCGAAACTCGTGTTTAGTAAGTGTTCTTGGTGCTTACTCAGTTACTGCTAACCTGGACAGCTTCCGTTTGCCGGTGATTGTTTATCGAAACATTGAATGCACCTTGTGCGATTGTCTGGCTATAGAATATCAACACCAACACATAGTGACATAGCAGGTAAGTTAAATTTTTTTTTCAAATATATAGTGATTTTAGTCTAGACTCCGCTGCTAAAAGCGGAGGAAATTACCCTATATATTAACCAATTTGGATTTATTATATAAGAATATAGATCTAGATCTAGTGTAGATATAAAAAAAAAATGAATTTAATAAGCATAACTTAACTTCTTAAGACACTTTTAAGTCAAGTTAAGTAAGCCGGCATTTAAGCAGTCTAATGACTCTCTAGAAATAGATCTAGATCTAGGACTAGATCTAGAATTCTAGATCTAGAATCTATGTCTAGTTGAGTAGTTCTAAAATTCAAAATCATTGGACACTGCCATTCATGCAATCATGATTCACTCAATTGTCTCAATGACTCATTATTGACATCATTACATAAATGATCATTTTTTACAATCAGTGGCATCTTCAAAAACCTTCAAAACCTACACATTTCATTTGTACAATTACTACAATCTAGAGAATCTAGTCATAGTGACAGGTCTGACAGTTATACATGTTAATATTATTATTGACTTAAATTTAAACTCTGCTAACTCTTTGGTTTTCCTGGCTGATTCAGGCAACCCATTCCATTCTCTAATCAATGGCACTGTTATAGTCATTAGGCAAGAAAAAGCACTTCTTGTATGAATTAATTCTAGCATATATATATGGAATTTATATGAAATGTGCCTCTATCTATAGATTTTATATAGAGTCTAGATAAGATGTAGATCTATATAGATTTACTTAATTATTCATGCCTTCATGGCATGAAGGCTTGTGTTCAGGAAAGTGGAAAACCCTTTTAAGTATCATATGGGGTAAAACAAAGTTGTTTTCTAGCACCCACACTGTTCAGCATTATGTTTTCTGCTATGCTGACAGATGCATTCACAAATAGAGATACAAGCGGGATAAATATAACATATAGATTTGATGGTGGCCTATACAACCCGAAGCGTCTCAAAGCAAAGTAAAAAAAAAATCAGCAGTAATCAGGGATCTGCTATTTGCTAACAACTGTGCCCTAAATGCCTGTTCTGAAAATTAAATTATCTGCAAAAGATCATTAGTAACTATGTATCGCCAATGCTAGTGCATCCTATTTCAGAATGTCTAAAATGTTTGGAATAGACGGGTATCTCCACATACACAAAGCTAGGGATTTATTGAGCTGTCATCCTCCCGACAGTTCTCTATGCCTAAAAGACCTGGACAGTATATATACATATACTTCCACATGACCCATCTCAGAAAAATACTGAATGTTAAATGGCAAGAAAAGATACCAGATACTGAAGTCCTTCAAAGAGCGGGCCTGCAAAGCATGCACACAATCCTGATGCAGTCCCAGCTGTGATGAGAAGGCCACATCTGCGCAGTAGACGACTGCAGCATCCCTAAACAACTCCTGTATGGCCAATTAAGGGAAGGAAAGCCCTCACAAGGTGGACAAAGAAAACACTTCAATGACACCCTCAAAGCTTCTCTGAAAGCATTCAGCCTTGACTCAGGCACATAAAACTGGCGCACATATTGCTGGGGGCACTAGAACATCGCTGGGAGAAGAATAGCGTCAGGGAAAAAAATCAAAGGCCAATGACACTAGCTCCAGCTGGAATAACCTGCCCATTTTGCAGCTGAACTTTCCGGGCTCACGTGTTTGTAAAATGTTTTACATGTTTTGGGTGTTCCTTCAGAGTTGAAGATTCCAAACCTCCCACAGGACGACGGGGGATGGGAGTGGGCAGGGTTTGAACCCTTGACTATCGATAAATCGAAACGACAGTCCAGCGCGCAAACCACACGACCAGGCAGCCATCCAAGGTCTCACCACCCACAACTGGAGGCTCAAAACCCCAGTGCAAAGCCCTCAGCTCCCTGGATGACAAAAGTCATTATCGAACTTCAATTGATGAACTTAATTGTAGATTCTTAGATCAAGACTCCTGGATGACAAAAGTCATTATCGAACTTCAATTGATGAACTTAATTGTAGATTCTTAGATCAAGACTAGTTTCGATCTGCCATATACTGTTTCTTCACTAATCATAGGTCTAGAATTATATGTATTTAAATTATACTTCCCCCTTCATTTGTCATGGTGTGAAGCTTCTACCTGGGCATTAGCAATGGTTGGGATGATGTCATCATCTACTGATTTTTTTTTTCATGGTTGATTCCTAAAGCCTTTGTTTTACATGTTTCAGATGTTCCTTCAGAGTTGAAATAAATGAAGATAATCTACTTCCTAGGCGAAACCTTTGCAAGATGACGGGGATGGCAGTGAACAGGTATGAATCCTGGATCAATGGCAATCCAGCACACATGGCTAGGCAGATTTTTCATGTTTTGGAAAAAATGTATTATCCTTTTTCAGGAGCATATTGCTGATTTATCTTGGCTAAGGATTGACCTGAAGATATAAATTAAACTTTGAAAAAATAAAATAAATTACAACAAATTATACTTTAGATTTGAAATTACTTCACTTAATAAATAATTATTAAATGTAGAAATTCATTTAATCCAAACTCTTTACTATTTTTCTTACCTAAGTTAAAGTAGAGGTCTTTATTTTCAAAGTTAGTCTCCTGTACACTATTTGACAGCTTATTGTTATCTAGGTAAGAAAGAAATAGAAACTAATGAAGACTGTTGTCAGGATGGTGCCAAGTTTGAACAATGACCGCCATCATCCTCCCTGTCCTCCAGTTGTGGTCCTAAACTTTATATCTAAGAAAAACAAACAGAACCAGACTTTTTTAATGCTAAATAACAACCAGGCCTGTACAATTGTCTTCTGAATATTTTAGGGACTTGATGGTAATGTTTTGAATCATTCAGTGTGGAATCAAATGTATCAGTGATATTCAAACTATGATCCATTATTATAGCTTTTATATAGCGCTACTTTCATGCTTATAGCATGCTCATAGCGCTTTTGGTCCAATCTCATTTGTGGACCGGTGGAGGGAGGGGGTATCTAGGAGTTGGTTTTCCGTGCTGCCTTTAGGTGCTCAGTAAACACAACTCTGCCCGAGTCGGGTGTCGAACCTTGAGCTCCCTTCTAGGTAGCCAAGCCAAGTTCAAGTGCACTTGGCCTCTCGACCACACTTCCCATAGGCCATATCCAGCGAGTGACAGGTCTTAACTGGTCACTTGAAATTCTCGCTATGCAGAATGAAGCAGAAAAGACTTAATTCATTGAACACCACAATTTTGTGTGACCTGTGACACACATATTGCACAAATGTGGCCCCTAGAGCCAATAAGATTCAGCACCATTGTAATACATAAAGTTTGCAAGCCAACATAATTTTTTATTTGGATCTGATAACATTTATAAGTATCTAACACTATTCAACACTTTCTGACAACTGAAACTTTGCAAAATACATGGTTACAAGGAGTGTTCCTTAAATGTGTGTATGTTAAAATAAAAAATTGTGCTGTCTCGTGTATTTCAATGAAGTGTGATTTATCAGTATATTGTAACAAGTACTGTGTCTCTGTGTAACTGGTTTCTAAAACTAACATAAACTATTTTTCTAAAAAAAATAATTAAATGTACTTTTTTCCTTTAAGATAGGACTTTTTTTTTCCTTTTAGTACAATACTTATAGTAATTTTTATCATAATAAATCAATACAATGTGTATATAATTTAGCATTTGTCTGCCTTTAGATGTATAAAAATGAATTTTGTAAAGATTCTTTTTTTTTAAACTAATTAAATAATGATACTTTTGGAGGTATTTGGCACTATAAATATATGATATATGCTTTTTAGAAAAGCATGTATAGGCTCTTTGCAAGTCAGTGTGGATTTCGAGCTGGGAGAGACACATCTGACATGATATTTTCTAGCATCAAATGCAGGAAAAATGCAGGTAGCTGATTTGTATGCCGACTTTATCGATCTCACCAGTGAGATATAGTGAGTCACGATGGCTGGTGGTGAATTCTATCTCAGCTCGGATGCTCTTCAAGATTCATTGCTATTCTGAAGCTACTGCATGTGGGTCGAAAGGTTAAATCAGTTTTAATAGGGACCTGTCAGCTTATTTCTCTGTAGAGAATGGTGTGATGCAAGGTTGTGTGTGTTGATAATATTACTACACACTGTAGCTTTAGACAGTAAAGGAATCCATCCTATACCTAAATTAGGCAACTATCCTTCAATGATGCTTTGCTGGAGTAAAACATGGCCATTTATCCAGCCAGAGCTGGAAATGACCTCCTGCGCAAACTCATCTTAGTGCTATTGATGACTAAGATACATTGTAGTATATAAACTATGGTAAATTTTTTTTTTTATATTAGTCACCAAGAATTTTAGACCCTAAGCTGGATATTTTAAAATTTTTTAAATACATTATTTTTCAGACTTATCTACATACAAATAAATCCCAGATGAATAGAATCACTATTTCACTCCTCGTTACTTTCATTATTTAGTTTTATTTCAAACAACTAGTTTCTTACCATGTTTTATTGTGCTTTAAATGAAGACTGCTTAACACACATGCAAGTTCTCAACTATGCATTCTAGATAAGACTTTAAAACATTTATTTACCAGGGGAATATGTCATTAAGTCTCCAAGATTAAGTGTCTTAAGTGTCACTACACTATTCCTGACTAACCTATGTTTGTTATAACTTCAGTTTCATTCTAGCTACACTTTTGGTTTTGAGATTTCTATTCACAAAATTATTTCTTTATTCTTCTAAATATGTATCCTAACTGTATATTCTACTAAATATGTATCCTAACTGTATATAACATTTTTTAGTTTTTCACATATCCCTTAGCGGAAATGCCAAAAGTAAGCTATCTCTCCAATGTTCACTGGACCTGACAGACAATCAAGGATTGAAATCACTGAATCCAAATTTAGTTGCAGCCAAAGTGAGCGAAAGTATGAAAAATGTTATGGTGAGTACACTTTGGTTGACATTTTAGCCTAGGTTTTGGTCAATGAATAACATCTTTATAGGTACATGTAATACTGTTTGATTGTCAAAAGAGCTTAGCTGAAGGCTCTTCAAGCTCTAGGCTGGTAAGCCTGCTTGAACAACCATTCTGTCTGGAAGAGATCCAAGTCAATGCCTATGTAAAGCATTGCTATTTCCAATTTATCTGGCCGAAGGCCGAGTACACCAGAAACCTCCGCCACTTTCCTTTGTTGTGCCAAGCTAACCGAGCAGGACTCGCCATTAGTGTAACTGTCCCTTGAGGAGTGGCGCATGGATTATTGACAGGGACGTGTGAGCTCTCTTTCTACTCCACTCAGTGCAAAGGGAAAGCTCTTGCATTCCCTTGAACACTCCCACAGGAGGTTTGTTTTGCTATTCATTTAGCCTGATCACTTCCTCAAATGATCGTTTCCACTCAAGTACCACGTTGAAGCAGAATAGCGTACTCGGGAGATGTAATACCAGACATTAATGTAGTCCCATCCTGAACATCTTTAGAGCAACATAGTCTAGAAAAAAAAGTCTAGACATTTTTTGTAACATTGAGAATTTTCTTGCAGAATTAATCTTAAGTGTCTTCATAGACATATAAGATAGGTTTTCTTTGCTATTTCACTGTGAACTATTTTTTTTTTATTGGTTACTGCCACTGACTAGTGGCCAATTAGAATCACTACTTTCCTCTTGCTATCAACACAATCTACTTTTTAGATTCAGCTCCTCTTTAATTCTTGTGTTTTATTATGTTAAGAGGTTTTATTTCCACCTCCACTTATCTGATTTACTCTTAACAGCTCTATTCATCCTATCCCCTATGGCTAGGAACTCAAAATCAGTGAAACTAGCCTTTAAAATAAAACATCACTGGTTCATTACATCAATGGATTCAGGATTTCCTGAATATTTCCTGTAATATTAAAATGGCTCTAAACCAACATTAACAGTCAACTCATGTGTACATCAAGGAACAGTCTTAGTATAATTTACATAAATGAATTACCAATTTGCATTAGTTGCATTTGTCAGATTATTAGCAGATGAATTATAGAGATGGAAATCTAATTGGAGCATGTCTTTCCACCCAGAAAAATGTCAGTAATGAAGAGTAATAACAAATTTAAAACAAATAAATACCACATACCATCATCATAGTAAATCAGTTACATGGACTAAAAACTCCAAATACCTAGGTGTTATAATAAATGAAAAATTATCATGGAACCTCATATTGAGGAAATTTTAAAAAATCAAACAAAGCAATAGGTTTTTATTAAAATATTTTTTTTTTTACAAATCCAATAAAGACAAACTCAAATGTTATTTATCCTTGATTAGGGTTAAAAGAATATGCATCCTCTGTTTGGGACCCCTCAACGTAAGAAAAAAAACATTTAGAAACAAGAAGAGACACAAAATAGTGCAGTGAGATTCATAACAAATCAATATTCACATTTAGTCAGAATAACACCATTAGTAGAATCATTAAATTTAGAGACCCTTCAGGATAGAAGACTAAAGTAGCAATTATACATAAAACACTGAACCAAAATCTTCATATACAAAAAAAAAAAAAAAAGCAAACTTATATAACACTAAGAAAGACAAAGAGATAAGCACAATTCTGATTCTATTTGCTAGGATGAATTCAATAAGTGCTCATTCTTCAGCCAGGAAAACATTAATATGATTTTATGCACATATTAATGTATTCATTAGACATCTATAAAAAAAAAGTTTTCATTGCAGAATCAAGAAAGACCTTCAGTTAAGACCAAGGAAGTGATTAGAGTTAACACAAGTCTGGACCTGGACACATTCTCAAAGCTCTTACCTTTCTTGCGATGTTACTTTGTGAATTCTCCGGTGAATGAAGAAAACAAACTAAATGTGGAGGACCAAGGTATTTTTGTGTACAGTCTTTATGTGAATATCTTATTACTCATATAGTTTAGTTTTGTACATTTACCTGAGGTTTTGTGTGTGTGATTATATACATATATATAGTATTCTCTGTAAAGAGTATGGCTTAACAATTAGCATGAAGAAAAAAATGTTATGGGACCACCTTCTACAACATCACCCTCCATCCTCATAGACGATAACAAACTGGATGCTGTAAATGAATTCTGCTATCTTGGATCCACAATTTAGGATGACCTGTCTCTAGAAGAGGAGAAATGGTTACAGAAGACTGCCTCAACATTTGCTAGACTCAAGTCAAGAGTTTGGGAAAACTAGAAGCTCACTACAGCGACTAAAATGGAGGTCTACAAGGCATGCGTTCTGAGTAAGCTATTGTACAGCAGTGAGTTGTGGACCACCTACGCAAAGCAAGAGAAAAAACTAAACTCATTCCATTTGCGCTCTCTCCGAAGAATCTTGAAAATCACATGGAAAGAAAGAGATCCTTCTTGCACGAACAGGTATTCCCAGTATCTTTACAGTCCTCAGACAACACCACCTGCGCTGGCTTGGACATGTTCGCCGGATGGAAGACAATCGCATCCTGAAAATTATTCTCTGTGGGCCACTTGAGTTTAAAAACTGGTTGCTCCGACCTCCTTTACATGGATGTAACAAAATGGGACCTAAAACCAGCAAACATTGATACTGACCATTGACATAGCCTTAGCCTTCACTAGGGACAGCAAAAAAACATGGGCCTCAGCTCTGGAAGAAAAGCATTTTATGTGAAAAATGGCCAGCTCCTCTACCACCTAATTGAAAGTCACCTTAACCTGCAATATTTGTGGACGGGAATGTCTCTCCAAAATAGGGCTCCACAGCTACATGAAAAAGTGTTTGAGATGAACCATAGTCACTCTACAACTGAAGGGGGCCAACTGGAAGTATTCTCTAAAACAGACTTAAGTTAGCTTTTTATAAAATACATTCCTTGACTGGCTTTTTATAAAAAGTTTAAAACAACAACACATGAGGGTATGGGTTGGCTGAGATATTAATCACACCAATAAGTTTTTATTTATGGTAAAGTAAATAGACTTAAGAATACAGTGACACTTAAAAATAGATATACAGTTATACAAATTTCACCCTTGTTTTTTATTGAAAAGTAAAAACATTTGTTAATATATTAGTACAACAAGGGAAATACTTTAATTCACTTTTAGCTGAAATAAAAAATTGAATACTTGTGAGTGATGCTCTTGAAATAGTACAGGTCAACACATATACATGTAAAGTATCAAGTCTCATTGATCACATTATTTACAAACATTGAAAACGTCCAAAACAAACTCACACTAAAACCCCAACTTGCCTCTCTGCTCTACCTCTGAATCTTCTCCTGTCCAAGCCACATACAAACACTAAAACGTCCAAAACAAACTCACACTAAAACCCCAACTTGCCTCTCTGCTCTACCTCTGAATCTTCTCCTGTCCAATCCACATACAAGCATTCACAGGTTGGCCCTTGAAACAGAAACATGGATTACCTTGGTCTACAGCATCAAACGCAAAGATATTTAGAAAGAAAAGAAATCCAGCATCTTTTTTTTATGATTTTTTGAATTGGTGACTTGGCTCGACCATGGAAGTGTGGCGGCTGAGTGATAGAGTGCTTGGCTTCTGAAGGTCCTGTAGCTTATAATGCTGGTGAAGACTTTGATTTTTAATTTCTGGATCTTCGGAGCGCCTCTGAGTCCACCCAGACCTAGCATTAGTAAATTTGAACTCTCAACCTTAAACCGTACATGAGGATATTAACTCATGGATACTATCAGAAAAATCTTGCACAAGTCAGCCTCTGAGATCCTAGGGACAAAGCAAAGGAAACTTAAGCCATGAGTTACACAAACATCCTTGATTTATGTAATGGAAGTAGAGAACTAAAAACACAAAAAAAGTGAATCCCTTTCTGGCAGCAGAAAGCAGTTCAACCAACAAAGAAATATGCATGAAAATGAAGTCAACAAAAGAAAAATTAATCTTTGACCAGCGAAGTATAAGCGATAGTTGCTTGAAAACTGGCAATAGCAAAAAAGCATTTGAAACATTAGAACCTTTAACAAACTGGAACCTTATATTCTTTTTCTCTAAATTATAAAAACAGTAGCAAACTATTGAAAAGATATTTGCACCAATAGTGTTATATTGGAATACATTTTTTATAGTTAAAAAAATTGATTAAGAAACATGCAATTTCTTTATTTATAGCCTCAAAAACTACTAGACTTATCAAGACTACAAATCCAATTTATTCAACTAATGCTGATGGTATGTTTTACTTTTTATCTACAAAGTCTATGTAGTAAGCTAGAAAAATAAAAGCCATAATGTTTCAACTTTGTATTGATGCAAACTTGTAAAAAAAAATAATTAATAATATTTGATTTAAAATAAAACACAATTATTCACTTTCTTTGTTCATAGCCTCAAACACAACCAGACTTAACGAAACCACTGACCCAACCTATTCAACTAATGCTGATGGTATGTTTTACTTTTTATCTACTAAATCTATGTTTAAGCCTTACCTTATTTTCTTAGACCCCGGAAATTCTAGTACACATTCATGCTTCATAATGAATCATTGACAAGGTGATAGCAAATTCATTGTAATATTTCATGTGGTGACTTTCATGTGTGATGCAAATGTATCACACTATATGTAAAAGTGTATTAACAATGAATCACTATATAAAATGCTCTTAAAACAATGGGTGTACCTTTCACAGCATTCTTCACAGAAGTAGTAAGGATGATACGGACTCACATTCCTTTTTTAGATAGTAACATGATAATAAAAATAACAAACATGAGCCACCTCTAGTTCCAATACAAGCCTAAAGTTCAGTCCCTTTAGAGAGGCAAAAGGCAATATCCTTGCAATACTATTGTACAAAACTATGGCATCAAAACTGCTGCAAGATTGTAGGAACAGTTTGCATACTCACATTAAACAAGGGTAAGCCAACAGTACTGCAAGATAGCACTATAGAGCCACAAAACCAACAGTACTGCAAGATAGCATTATATATATAGCTCCTTCTGTCTCAGAAGACAATGGATGTGCCCAGATGAGTCACTGGCTTTGGTTATGTCTTGAGATGGTGCGGAATCTGGAGTGACTGATCAAGCCAATTCTAGAGCAGCAGAGTTTGCCACAGTTCATGCATGTATATACGTCTGTCCTAGGGCTAGCTGACAGGGCAGATTTCTTTTTCTTTCTCTTGGCTGACGCAGCTTAGTTTCTTTTGCATTCGGCAAAGTTCATACCAGCATGTACAATCTGTCTCCATGCTGTCCGGTCTTGGGCTATCTCCTCCTACACACTTTGGTCAATGCCCTTGGCTCTCATGTCTTGCTTGCAGACATCTCTGTAGGTTAGTATTGGGCGGCCCTTGGGTCTGGCTCCCTCTGCAAGCTCAGCGTGTAACATGTCTTTAGGAATTCTTCCATCTGACATGCGAGTGACATGACCGAGCCAGCGTAGTCTTCTCTGTTTAACAAAAAGCAATACAGCAGCAAAAGTGTGTAAGGTAGCATTATAGAGCCATCAAACCAACATTCATCATAGTGAGAACAAGGGTCTATAACTAAAAACAATACAGCAGCAAAATTGTGTTTTAGGAGTCAGCACACAAAAAGACTTGGTGCCAGAATAATATAAGTACACACCACTGACACACCACAGTCATTAATAGCAACAGTGTAGTACTTCTCTGACAATTGGTTTTTAGAAGAGTATTATAGATTTGTTGAGATTTTAAGACAAATATTGTGATTTCGGAATTATTATTTTTTTACTTTACTTTTTTCTAAATGTTTTTCATAATTATAATATTGTTTTTGTTTTTTTTTTCTCTTAGGCTCAATGGGGAAAAAAATTCTAATGGTCATTTCAATTTGCTCAACTTTCTTGATTGCTGTTGCATTGGTTTGTACTGGCATTTTAATTTACATTTTGGAAAAGAGTATTCAATGTCGGTTCAGGTGAAATTATTTTTTGTATTTAAAGGATTATAAGCTACATTTGTTTTGATTTTTAAATCAACTTTCTCATCCTTTTTATGTTTCCCATGTTTGGTACTTATAAATACAGACGGTACTTCAAAAAAGAAGATGATTGCTATTTGGGCATAAATAAACCCACCCCTTTGTAGACACTACTCCCATCTTTATAAAACTCTAAACCAGGCCCTCTTAGTCTTTAAACGCCCCTAATTAATTCACAAATCCTATTACCACATTAACCCAGCATAACCAGCTGAAAAAAAACAACAAATTATGCTATTCTTCCTTGGTACAGACGGCAAAAGAGCTCAGGGCAAAAAGCTGGCTGGAAAAACTAGAACGACGCAGAGCAGTCCTCTGTATTTTTAGTTCCTATTTCTCACAATGATGCTAAATGTTTTACTCACCGTAAACTTTTTTTTATGTGCGCAATGGAAAATCATGTCTGATTTTGGGTTAAATTTGTCCAACTTACCTAGTGTGTGTTTTTATTATTTAAGGAAGCCACTTGTCAAATATAAGCCCTACGTCCATCCACTGATTCTTCACCAGGACGTTTGAAGGAAAGGGTTTTAGCTGTTTAAGATATCACTCGCGGAAGTTTGATATTAATAAAATATAATTCCTTTTTGTTCTACTAAAACTAAAATAAAAGCAAAAGGAAATTTGAAGTTTTTTTTTGCTTAAATACAACATATTCATCATCCTATATCTTCAAAGCTGATAGAATCATCCTAGCATTGTTTAAGTTCGCTAAATCATTCACAAATTTTTGTATATCAATACCATCTTTTTCCTAAGTCAGCCATTCATGTACTTTTTTAACAGCACCAATATTGAAAAGCTGCCTTTTGTGCTTATTGTCATGCTTATGTCTCAGAAACTAGAAATACTATAGAAAAACTTATTTCACCATGGCCTTAAATGTACTTAAAAAAAAGATGTGACAGCTGCTTTTAGTCTGTTCCTTTTCTTTAAATATTAAACATGCATCTAGGTGAAATGTGACATTGTCTAAACTAGCATAATGTTCTGTTTCAAGTGTCTATAAAGCAAAAACGCTATATATTTAGGCCAAATTCAAAACTCCTGATTGGAGACGCTATCTCCCCAGGAGATGCACTTACATATATATATATATATGCATTACCTATATTTTTACATAACTTTTAAAACTTTGTGGCAGCCCTTTTGTCTCTAACTGTTTTAGTAATGTAAGATTTGTTTGATTTTTATTAGTTACTGTTCGTTAAAAAAATTAATTGTTATAAATAAACTTTAAGTAAACAAATTCACAAATTCAACAAATTTAGAGACGCAAGCCATGGGAGCATTTCTTGGAAAGTGGGTGCTTATCTCCACTTTCTCCCCCGGCATTGACAGTCCTTTGGAACCCCCTTTAAGTAATCAAATTCACAATATATTTTCACTTTTATTTTGGTTGAAAACCAATTTTGTAACAACAAAAAAGATTCTTTCAATATTGTTTCATTTTTTTCATTTCTCAGGCTCCTCAACAGCTGTTCAATTTAGGTAAGAATTGATTTATTTTTTTAATGTTTCTTTTTTGCAAACCTAACTTATGCATGGATAATTTGAACAATGTACAATGAAATATTTGGAGGCATGGTGGATAAGCGGTAAAGCTCTTGGCTTCTGAACCAGGGTCCAGGGTTCAAATCCTGGTGAAGACTGGGATTTTTAATTTCTGGATCTTCGAGCGCCTCTGAGTCCACCCAGCTATAATGGGTGCCTGACATTAGTTGGGGAAAAGTAGAGATGGTTGGTCATTGTGCTGGCCACATGACACCTTCGATAACCATAGGCTACAGAAACAGATGGCCTTTATGATTGTTACGACACAAGACTCTTCAAAATAACAAGACACTCTCAGGTTTTGCTCTAGAAGTACTTTTAATATTATAACAAGTTACGTGAATATGAACATTTCATCTCTCATCCTGTCAAATCTCCTTCTGGCTCCTGTTCAACATCCCTTCCATTCAATACCCAAATTCGCACCTTTTGCACCATGCTGCGCTACGACCGTAACGATGTTCACATTTATTTGCACTATTTTCATGTTGTTTGTCAAATGCAATTAGCAAATATAAAAATGGGTGGGTAGATGGACAGATATGTCGAGCCAGATTATCTTCTTTTAAAATTTTTTTTTGTCATCTGTAAATTCAAAGAATAATTGGTTTACAAAAATTAAATATTGCAAAATCTAATAAATTTTTCCTTGTCAAAAAAATAATCATCTCACATATTATTATAATCTTCTGAGCTTCATTTGACATCATATATATTACAGACATTCTTTCAAAAAAGAAGATAGTTATATCTTATGTGTATGTATGGTTAATTTAAACTCAGCTATGGCTTTAGTTTTCTTGGTTCATCTAAACTAGATAAGACTTCGGTTTTGTTTTGTAAAATGTTTTACATGTTTCGGATGTTCCTTCAGAGTTGAAGATAGTTTACTTCCTAGTCCAAACCTCCTGCAGGACGACGGGGGATGGGAGCGGGCAGGGTTTGAACCCTTGACCGTCGATAAATCTGAACGACAGTCCAGTGCTCAATCCGCACGACCAGGCAGCCATCCCGACCAGGCAGCAGTTTTCTTGGTTGATTCAGGTATCTAGTTTCATAATGTAAAAATTCAACATGTTGTCATATTGTGTTGTTTATATTGTTCTATAATTAAGGAGATCATTTAAGAACATTTGAAACAGTTGTGTGCCTAAGACTGTTTCTTATACTAATCTTGAGTTAAATGTTATTGATGTAGATTTGGAGCCTTCATATTATTACACAGCACTCATCCTTAATCTTGGGAATCGAAGACATTGCCATTAGTACAGTTAGTTCTCTGCCTAGCAGGAAATCCTGAATCCATCAATAAGAACTATTAGTTGAGTTTCACATGACTTATATTTCTTAAAGTCATAACTGCTTTTATTTGAAAATATATACAGGGTGCGTCAAAAAATGTATACACACTTTGAACTGTCGTAGACAATTGATTTCCCGTTCTACAAGGTTAAATTTCTGTGAGAAAGTAATGTTATGTTTCTTCACCAAGTTGCAGCAGTGACAAGGAAGTAACTGCAACATGGCGGACGTGCGTTTGAGTTTTGAAGAGTGGAAGCAGATAATGATGTGGTACTGGAAGTTTGAGAATGTAGCTGCGGTTCAAAGACACTGGAGACGTGAGCTTGCTGACTCCATATTCCCTTCCATTCGTGCATTGATGAGTTTTGTTTCCAACAAGATGGCGTCCCTCCGCACTATCATAGGGAAGTACGAGCATACCTGGATCACAATGTGCTAGGCCAGTGGATAGGATGCAGGGGACCAATCAAGTTTCCTGCATGCTCTCCAGACCTCACTCCTCTGGATTTCTTCTTATCAGGCACAGTTAAAGATGAGGCGTACAAACGTATACCACGTAACCTGCACACACTGAGGAATGAGATTCAGGCGGTGTGCGCAGAAATCTCAGTGGACACTTGGTACGGTGTACGAAATCAATGTTGACTCATACTCAGCAATGCTGAAGGCCACCAGTTTGAACATTACTCACATTAATCACATTTATTTTTCTAATCGGACATTAAGCTTTCCATGTCAAGAAATTTAGGATTGTAGAAGGGGAAATAAATTGTCTATGACAGTTCAAAGTGTGTATACATTTTTTTGACGCACCCTGTATTATTGACATCATGGTCAGATAGTCCAGAGAGATTATCTTATAAATTACAGATGTTACTTTATAGAGAAGATAAGTACATCATTGTATGTGTATCCATGTACTAATTAATGTTAATTTCTATAATGTCATAATCTACCACTAGTTCATGTCTGTAAGATACTTTAGAATAATTGTATTAGTCTGAGAGAAAGGAAATTCAATTTGACCACAATAGCCTACCTCAGCAGTATTACAATAACAAAATAGATGAAAAAACCTAACACTATCAAACATGAAATACACACACACACACACAACCAGTGCTTCATTTTCTCTGATGTTGTTTAGTCTAGTTTTTTTTTTTTTTTTTTATTTGGTACGAACTGAAATGGTGTAATGTCTCTATAAAATAGTTCATTCATATCCTAAGGTTTTATGTTGGTCTATGGTCAATATTTTCCCATTGATGTCATAATGACTGCATCCACCCATAATTAAAAAAAAACGTTTTATGTTTAATTTCAGTTCTGATAGTTGGTTACATAGTTCTTGCATGTACTCTTAAGCTAGAGTGTGATGATCTGTGTACTCAATATTATGAAGTAATTTCTTCTGCTATTACTGTGCTTTTTATATTTTTATGGCTTAAAAGAACTCATCTACGATTATGTCAAATTTTGCACAAAAAATTTCATAGTACCAATTAGAATTTTCTAACTTAAATTGTCTGATTTTGTCAAAGTTTCTGTTCCTGCCATTCGTTTTATAATAAAATTCCTAAAGCTGGTGATTTATTTTGAATACTTAGAAAGTTTATTTCTGTAGTCTTAAGATGTGTAGCTATTTTAGCTTTAACTTACTTGGTTATTTTAGATTTACTAGATTTAGCAAGAGTTGCCTGTATAGTTACATATAGATAATGATGTGAGAACAATAACATCAAAATATAAGACATTATAAAGTGTGGAGAATTGTCTCTTTTCTTATTAGATGAAATAATTTAATAAGGATCATTTTTTTGTGTCCAGAGACAGATGTTACTTTATAGAGAAGATAAGTACTCAATAAGTACTCATACTCAATAAATGGAATTCTACTTGCTCACAGTTTGCATCCTTATCGGATGTCAAACATTTTTCTTGAAATGTCCCATATTATCTCCCCTTGAAGAAAACAAGTATAATGAAAACCCTGTATGGCAATTTAAAAAAAGAGTAAGTAAAGTTTCCCTTTCAGTCCTAGCAATCTATAGTGCAGATGATGTTAAGGTCATCTGTTTCTTTGGCCAACACTTAACAAATAGGGTGTCATGTGGCCAGCACAACACTAACACTAAACATTTTTCTTATTGTTTTTTTTTTTTAACAATTTTAAAATGGTCTTATTCTTTCAGTATTCAAAGCAATGCTGTGGTCTGCACCTCCAATGCTGCTGAAGAAATAGAGATTGTAAGTATTTGAATACCATTTAAAATTGTGTATCAACATTATTTACTATTTAAATTTCTGTATTCCACAAACATATAAGAATTGCAATGAGGGGGGGGGGGGGGGAAGAGATTCATCATGTGAAAAGTTTAGAGATGAAAAAAGAGTTCTTATTAAAAGAATTTTCAACTAGTCATTGCATACATTGATTCTGTCAACCATATATGTGGCCTCTTTAAATCGAGAAATGACAATGGATCATCTTATGGAAGTAAGATGTAGCTTATGCCTTAATCCTGGATGGAATGATGCCACCCTCTCCATGTGGGTAACCAGCCAGGCTAATTAGCCCCTCCCTACCCAAGTCTTACTTGCTTAAGTGTCAGTACTCGCCTTTTCCCCTTCTCCTGTTAGTGATAAATAGTTAGACCAGGCCCAAGGTCTGGTTTTCAGAGGCTATTTGAGATGCATGCCTTTTTAAGAAAAATGTTTTTATATTTAACTTGTTAAAATTTTATTAGATTTTTTTTTCATTCCATAGGCGAACAGTGCAGAAGAAAACCATGTTTATGACTCAGTAATATATACAGGATATCAGACCGTAAGTCATTAAATAGTATTTGAACAGTCTTATTTCAAGTTTATTGCTTTCATGATCTCTCTATGGTGCAAAGAAATGTCTACTGGTAAGGCTGTTTGTGCCTGTAGAAAGTAGAGCTATTAGTTTTCTAACAATTTATTGAACATTTTTTTACAATAAATAAACAATGTCAAGAATGCTTAATTGGATATTACAGTTGCCAACTCTAAAAAAGGATTTAGATATAATTTTAACAATATATCTTATCTTATCTTATATAATACAGACGTTACTTCAAAAAAGAAGATGATTACGTCCTACGCGTCATGCATTTAGTCATGCATATTAACCAATGACTTAAATTCTGCCAAGTCACTGGTTTTCCTGGCTAGCTCAGGCAACCCATTCCATGCTCTATTAGCACTAGGGAAGAAGGAGTATTTGTACAAATTTGTCCTAGCATATGGGACGAGGAATGTGCCTTTATCTTTGTGTCTTTCAGAGTATTTTATTAAATTTTGTTTTTGTATTTGAAGATTATGGTTCAGTGTTTTATGTATGATTGCTACTTTACTTTTGAGCCTTCTGTCCTGAAGGCTTTCTAAATTTAGTGATTTTACTAAAGGTGTTACTCTAGTCAAATGTGAATATTCGTTTGTTATGAATCTCACTGCTCTATTTTGTGTCTGTTCCAGTTTCTTAATGTTTTCTTGAGTTGAGGGGTCCCAAACGGAGGATGCATATTCTATTATTGGCCTAACCAAGGTTAAGTAACATTTTAGTTTTATGTTCTTATTTGATTTATAGAAATTTCTTTTAATAAATCCTAATGCTTTGTTTGATTTTTTTGTAGTTTCATCAATATGTGGATTCCATGATAGTTTTTCATTTATTATAACACCTAGGTATTTTGCGTTTTTAGTCTGTGATACTGGTTTGCCATGAATAAGATAAGTGGAATTAATTTGTTTTAGTTTTTTTGTTACTCTTAACAACTGACATTTTTCTGGGTGGAAAGACATGCTCCAATTTGATTCCCATTTCTGTAATTCATCTAATTCTCTTTGTAAAATATCTGTGTCTTGTGTTGTTTTTATTGTTCTATATATTATGCAATCGTCTGCAAATAATCTGACTTTTGTTCCTGAACTAATGCAATTTGGTAAATCATTTATGTAAATTAAAAATAGTAGTGGACCCAAGACTGTACCTTGAGGTACACCTGAGTTTACTGTTATCGGTGTTGATTTAGAGCCATTTATTATTACAGTTTGTTCTCTCCCTATCAGAAAGTCTTTAATCCACTGATGCAGTGGACCATTAATGCCGAAATATTTTAATTTTTTAAGCAAACTATGGTGGTGAACTTTGTCAAAAGCCTTAGAAAAATCTAGTAAGATAGCATCTATTTGTTCACTATTATCTAAACCTTTTGAAAAATCATCAATTAGTCCTATTAGTTGTGTTTCACATGATCTATATTTCCTAAAGCCATGTTGGTATGGTGTGAGGACATTATGTTTGTCTAAGTGGTTTATGATGTTGCTACATATTATGTGTTCTAGGATTTTACATGTGATGCTGGTAAGTGATACTGGTCTGTAGTTCCCTGGGTCAGATTTTTCTCCTTTTTTAAATAGGGGGGTGACATTAGCTTCTTTCCAGTCCTTTGGTACTCTGCCCTGGTTAAGTGAAGCCTGAAAGAGTATTTTGAACACTGGGGCTAGCTCATTACTTAGTTCTTTGAGTAATCTAGCTGGAATACCATCAGGTCCAGAAGCTTTATTTGGTTTGGTGTTGGCTAATAGTTTCTGAATTCCATTTTCTTGTACTACTATATCTTCTATGTTGTCTACTTGGTTCAAATTCAGTAATATGTCTTTGTCTCCTGGGGCTGAGAATGCTGATGCAAAGTATTTGTTTAGAATGTTTGCTTTAGTTTCATTATCATTATGTATTATGTTATGTTCATCTTTTAATGGCGCTACGCCTGTTGTTTCCATTTTCTTAGACTTAATGTATGACCATAGGTTTTTGTTGTTATCTTTAGATATTACATTGTTTATGTATTCACTCTGCAGCTGTCTGCTTACTTTTTGGGTTAAGTGTTTAATTTTTATATACTTTTTGTAAACTCTTTCTGCATTAGTTTCTTTAAATTTTCTATAGAGGTTTTCCTTCTGTTTACAAAGCTTCTTTAGTCTATTATTAAACCAGCATTTATTTATTTTGTTTGATGTGTATTTAGTTGGTATATGATTTTCTATTATGCTTTTAAGATGGTTTTTAATGAAATTCCAGAGGTCATCGACTGGTTGGTTAATGTCTTTTTCTAATAAGAATGTTTGTTGAAAGTTTAGTGCAGCTTGGTGTAGTTGTGTTAGGTTACATTTATTCCAGAGTAAGATTTTTCTTTTGAGTTTTGTATTGGCTACTGCTTTTATCTGACTGTGTATTTTTATGATCTCATGGTCTGATAGACCAGGGATAATTTCATAATCAACTACTAATCCAGGTCTGTTGGTTAAGAAGAGATCTAATGTGTTGTTTAATCTAGTTGGCTTTTTAATGATTTGATCTAAACTTAGGTTGTGTAAAGTTTCTATGAAAAGCTCATTTATGTCCTTAAGGTTTTGGTGTTTATCTATGGTTAGTGTTTTCCAATTTATATCAGGTAGGTTGAAATCACCCATAATCCAAAAAACTGCATTTTTATTTGTCTCTTTAAGTGTAGTAATCAGATTACATAGTTCCTGCATGTATTCTAAACTAGAATTTGGTGGTCTGTAAATGCTGCCTATTATTAGGGATGTTGAGGTGGTATTAATTTTACAAAATGTTGATTCTACATTTTTTGAGTTAGGTAAGGTAATTTCTTCTGCTATAAGAGTGTTTTTTATTGCTAAAAGAACTCCTCCATATCAATTACATTATCTTACCTTACATCCCCTCTTGTTTTAAATACTTTTAAGTCATAGAGTGAAGTCTACATGTCCTTCCATATTGACATTAAAAAAATGTCATTCTGCTGCATTAAAAAGTACTTATACATTTTAAAAAACAAAAACTGATCAAAACTTCCTTCTTTTTGTACACTTAGCTATTTAGTTGTTCTACCATGTATGAAAATCCTCAATAGGATAGAAAAAGTTCTTTACAGGGCGACCATTTAATTAATCTCCAGACATTACATCCCTAAAAAGAACTGAAAAAAAACGATATTTTAAAAAATGCTATTGCAAACCTTTTACTTTTTTTAACTAACAAACTTTCACATCCAAGACATAAAGCAAAACTTGTATAGGCAGTTTAAATTCACACCAGACAATGGAGGAAGATTGAACTAAATTTTTTATTTTTTTTTAGTGTTTTTGTAGTTTGGGTACTACATCAGAAATGAAGATTATTAAATCCTAGTCCAAACCTTCTACAGGATGGCAAGGGAATGACCGCCATTAGGTGGGTTTGATGTAGCGACCATCATGACAGCAGTCCAGAGCACTTATCACTAGACTACAAAGTTTCCCTTTCAGACCTTCTGGTCTATAGGGCAGATGATGTTAAGGTCATCTTTTTCTGTGGCCTACGGTCAATGAGGGTGTCAAGTGGCCAGCACAATGACCAACCGCCTTTACTTTTCCCCACCTAATGTCAGGTAGCCATTAGAGCTGGGTGGACTTAGAGGTGCCCAAAGATCCCGAAATTAAAATTCCCAGCCTTCAACAGAATTTGAACCCAGGATCCCTGGTTCAGAAACCAAGCGCTTTTCTGCCCTACTTTAGTTAGTATATATTTATTTGGTTTTTGAAAGTTTTTTTTTAGAAAAATTACTGGCCAAGCAAGCATTAAAAAAGAAATTATAGTATAAAAAAAGATTACATTATTATTGACTACATTATTAGTCAATATGTTTTTATAACTAGACTAAGTAGCCATCCAATTAATTGAGTTTTTAACAACATTTAACATTCAGTTGTTTTCATGTTGTTTTTATTTTTTAAATTAGAGTGTTTGTTATTTCAAATTTTTTATTTGACCATTACAGTTCCAGCCCAAGACTTCAGACGACCTAACTGAAACGATTAATTCAAATGCTACAAGTATTTCTGACCTAAGTGTGAGTCATTTAATTTCATCTAATTTCAAGTTTATCAACATGCTGTTTTTATTTTTTCTATATATCACAAACTACTATAAAAATGTTAATACTGTGTATGTGCATAAAGTAGATTTATTATTTTCTAGGATTTTATAGGATAAAGTTCTTTAATGACTGTTCAGTTTTTCAAGTTTTTTATTTAATATTAAGGGGACTTTTTTTTTTATTAGAGTGTTTGAGCTCTATTTTTTTTTTTTGTTTGTTTGACCACACCAGATCCAGCCTGAAACTTCGGAGAGCCTAACTGAAAGCATCCCAACCAGTATTGCTGACCAAACTGTGAGTTATTTCACAATGTTAATAACGTCTAATTTCAAGTTTATCAACACTCTGTTTTTAATGTTTGTATATGCAGAGATGCTTACATGCCAAAAGGAAATTGTGTATTCCCAGACCTGGAAATGTGTATTTTAAGAAGAAAATGTGTATTTTCCTAAATATCAAGAAATATACTAAGGATAGACTAAAATTAAATCATTCAAGTGCATAACATACACAAAGGGCAGCAATCCTAAACACAGCATAAAGTTATATAAGACATTTTGTACATTTGTCAAAATATTTACACTTGCAGTCTTTGTCTTAGACTTTTCTAGAAAATGTTAGAATGAAAATGTTCTTGTCACTTGGCAATGATTTACTGATCATAATGCTTCTTGTGTACAGTACTTCACATTCCATAATAGCAGCAACAGAAACTTTATTCAAAAGAATGGGAATTTTTGTTACAAGTGAATATAGACTTAAACCAGATGTAATGGTTTGCTTAGCTGGATCAGTGACATCTAGTTTTGTAAAAAAAAAGTTTTGTTGATAGGCAATTTCTTTACAAGGTATCCAAACACTGGAAATATTTTATATCATTCAGATTTTCTTCTTCCATACCTTTTTTTTGCAGAGTTAGCTATGAAAGCTTTGGCATCCTCTACAATCACTAATAACAAACATTTTAAATATTTGTTTTTCAGGCAGATAATTTTAATTAGTCATTGAACTTGCTTCTAATATAAAAAAAGTAATTGAGTCTGCCTAAAATGCCCCTGATTTCATTATTTGAATTTAGGCCTTCATAAGTAATGGAACCTAGATAGTCACTAGTGACTATTCCAGTAGCTACCACAGAAGATACATTCTGCAAGTTAGGGAACATCAGTTTGATTCTCTTTATCATGTTAAAAAAGAAATAATATTAAGCTCAACCAATATTTCTTCTATGAAAACCTTTGCCCTTCTCACTTGCATGTAAAAAAAAAATCTAATTCAGATCTAGAATAGATCTAGATCTGTAAGCAGCTTCATAAAGTTATTTTTTAATGCGCATAGGGATATTTAAAGGTATTTTATCAACCCCACAGAATCGTAGGCTGTGAAATACTAGATCTAGATCTGTACAAAGTTAGCTTAGAACAGCCAATTTCCCCCCCCCCCCTCTCTTTTTAATTTTAGATTCCATAAATGATAAGAAATAGCTGCTTTTGAGTAGAATAAATGTCATAAACTGGGATTTTATAAAAGAATTGAGACTCATTTTACATTTAAGTAAAAATCAATAATAGTAGGTAATCATCTCACTGTATTTGTTCCACAAAAAGAACTAACCAGCAATAGTGTTTATTGGAACATTATTTGAAGAAAGTTGATGGGAAGGGATGACACCCTGAGCTACCGTACCAGGTGCCACAGACACTGTCTGGGAGGTTTCCATTCTGTTTTTAGGTGATCAGTTGGATCTCTACTCTACTTATTCCAGAAGAGTTTTATCAAAGATGAAGTGTTGTCCTGTTTGTGGAAAAAAAGCCAAATTATTTTTTTACAATTTTATTAATTTTAACGATCAAAACAAGACTATGGCTTAAATATTCCTGGTCCATTGGTGACTTCAATGGGGGATCACACAAACTCTCTTTGTAATCTTGTTATTTCTATATATATATATTACAAACTTGTATAATAAAATTGATACTGTAAATATGTGCATAAAGTAGATTTATAATTTTCTATGATTTTATAGGATAGAGTTCTTAAATGAGTTTTAAAGTGTTTTTTTTTATTATTAAAATGACTGGTTTTTTTTATTAGAATGTTTGAGCTCCAGTTTTCATGTATTTTTATTGTTAAAATGATGTCTTTTTTTTATTAGAGTGTTTGTGATTTCAAATTTTTTAGTTGACGATTCCTGTTCCAGCCCAAGACTTCAGCGTGCCTAACTATAACTATTAATGGAACCTCCACCCGTATTGCTGACCAAACTGAAACAGATCCAGTTTATATTAATATGGCTTGCCAAACTGTGAGTGATTTAACAATATTTCTAGTCTTATTTTAAGCTTATTATCAACATGCTATTTTATTATTTCTATATTTCAAGTTTTTTTTTAATTATTAAAATGACTGTGTTTTTTTTATTAGAATGTTTGAGCTCTCTCTATTTTTTTTTGTTTGACAACACCAGATCCAGCCCAAATCTTCAGAGTGCCTTATTGAAAGCATCTATAAAATACCTACAAACAATGTGAGTCATGTTTAAAAGTCCTAATTTTAAATTTATCAACATGCTATATTTATTATTTCTATATGCTACAAACTATTATAAAAAAGTTCCTATAGGGTAATATGTGTCTTTGTGTAAAGTAGTTGTTTATTTTTTTTTTAATAATCTTATAGGATAGATAGTGTTCTTAATGGCTGTCCAGTTTTCATGTTATTTTATTGTTAAAATGACTGTCTTTTTTTATTAGAGTGTTTGTGATCTCAAATTTTTTATTTGACCATTCCAGTTCCAGCCCAAGACTTCAGAGAGTCAAACTGCAACTGTTAGTAGAACCTCTACCTGTGTTGCTGACCAAACTGTAAGTGATTTAACAATATTTGTAAAGTCTTATTTCAAGTTTATCAACATACTGTTTTTTATAATTGTATTTGCCTCAGGCTAATATAAAAAAAAATCCTACATAATACTGTGTTTGTGCACAAAGTGAAGTTATCATTTTTTATGATTTTATAGGATAGAGTTCTCTAAAGTTTGTTTAGTGAATTAATCTCCATTCTTTGATTTTCTTGTTTGAACAATCCACAGCTTAATGTTTCCAAATGCCCAACTGAAACTGATCCAGTTTATATTAATATGGCTTGCCAAACTGTGAGTGATTTAACAATATTTGTAAAGTCTTTCAAGTTTTATATAAACATGCTACTATTTTTATATGCCACAATCTTAAGAAATACTAAGACTAAGACTGCTTTATTGATCCTAATGGAAATTTGTTGTGATTACAAGGACTCTTTTTCTCATATAAAGACAACACAACAGAAACATACACATAAATACAACAGACACAACATAGAAAGTTCATTCAGCGACTACACACAGGCATCTTGGTCCTATTCATGTTTCTTGATCAACGAGTGGCATTGATATAGTCTGACCGAGTGAGGTACGAACGAGTTCTTGTACCCCTCTGTTCTTGTTTTGATTGACAGTTGTCGCCCACTTCACGACGACCTGACATAGTTCTGATGGAGCCGGTGGCTGTTGTCTTCCAAGATTTTTTCGATTTTCCTTAGACACTTTTGTTCAAAAAGTTCCTTTAAATGTGGCAATGTTGTGAGTGTAATTTTTGATGTCCTTTTTATGATGGTTTCTAGACGGCTACATGTTCCACTACATATTATTGTGTGTGTATATAAAAAAGAGCTATTCAATTCTATGATTTTATAGTATAGAAAGAGTTCTTTACAAAATGCCCCGTCATCTCAAAACATTTATTCCTCAAGATGAGGTGGAAAAAAATATACATTGACAAAAAAAATTTAGTGCAAACAAACAGAAAAATTACATTCTACATCAAAACATTATTTCGACATCCTAGTCCAATCTTACAGGATGACATGGGGATGGGCCAGGTTTGTACATAGGACCATCATGACATCTGTTCAGAGTGTGTACAGCATGACCAAGTACCCATCCAATTAATGCTCCTCTATAGAAAATTAAACGTGATGTCACTTATATGTTATTTTTTTTTTACACTCACTCCATCTGTCTGTATGGTAAAAAGTTTGTACACATTTTTTCTCGTACACCTAATCTCTGGTCAAGCTGAAATTTTGCTAAATTATTTCTTTTACATGACAATGCAAGAATCAATTTAAAAAATTAACCAATTAGTTAATTAACTATTGCTACTGTAATCAATGATTTTGTTGGGTATCTTGAGCAAAAAAAAAAAGAAATCATACTTGACAGATGTTGTGGTATAAGTTGAATTAGTCCCCCTGAGAACTCCTGAGACATCAGTGAAAATGATTTGTATGCATTTCAATAACAATCATGGAATCATTCACCTAGATACCCCCTTCGTCCCTCCCCCTTTCACAACTGGTCCAAACAAGTGATAGGATCATAGCACATTGAGAAAGCTAAACAAAAACAATTGGTAAAAATATTTCTAATTGCACAGATTTACTATGTCTTGGCATTTCATATAATTACATGACTGATCCAAACTAATTGATACAATCACACTTAATATAAGCTTGTATTTTTTTAAAGTATATTTTATGTTTTTTGTTTGTTTGTTTGTTTTTTTTTAATTAAAATGACTTGCTTTTATTAGAGTCTTTGATATCACTAAATTTTGTTTTTAACCTATCCACAGACTGTCAATGAAATGAATAAATGAAAACATTTGAGCAGCCTTAAATATACTGAAATTTTATTCTACAAAAATGTAACTTCCTTCAGAATGAAAAAAAAAACAAGTTTTGGGCAATTATATGGAAAAAAAAACAAGTTTGGGACAATTTTTAAAAAATGTTTGATTCAGGTCTTTTTGAATGATTGTTGTGTTTTTTTAATTTTAAAATATTTTTTGTGTGTGTTTTAGATCTATATGTTATCACTGTAAAATTGAGTTGTTTAATTTCATATGCATAAGTCTTGTTAAGTTTTTCAGTATTTTATAGAGATATTTCCTTTTGATACCATCATAAGCGATTTAAGTTGATGTACTAGTACATTGTTTTCTTGAAATTTTTTTTAGTTTGTATTTATGTTATGAGTGCTGCTTTCAATCTGTTAGTATTACTTCTTCCAAAATTCTTGATATTGGTTAGTCTAATTGTGAATTCAGGTGTTTTCCTCCATTTTTTTTAGCTCTGTTGTAATTTTGGTCCTCTCCTGGTGCTTTGTAATTTTTTATTTCTGATGTTTAAATTAGAGTTGGTGAGTTTATAGTGTTGGTAGGTTTATTGTGTTGGTGGCTGTTCATATTTTCCTTTGTCTCCATCTTGTTTTATTTAGGAACTCCTCAAAGTATTCAGCCCATTTGTCAATGACCCTTCTGTTTTTTTTGTGACGAGGACACCATTATAGTTCTCATACATGTGTGATCTGCTTGAAATCCATTCTTGTCATCTCTTATTTTCATGCCCATTCCTCTCGCATCAAGGTTCTCAATGAGTGCTCTTTGTTTTTTTTTGATTGCCTCAGTTTTATTCTTTCGGACAGATTTTGTAACCCTTCGCCTTGCTTCTTTGTACTGCTTTCTGGTTTCTTTCTTTAGCATTATTTGTCTGTTCAATATGCCTGCATTCTATATGTCAGACTCTCCTTTTCTTTTGCTTAAATCCAACCATGTCATCTGCTTTACTTTTAATTGCATGTTGTTGTTTTTTTATTGCTCATTTGTTATAATTAGGATTACCCACAGGCTATGTCTGTTGTGCTTCAACAATTTATATTTTGGTCTGTGAATTCTAGTATATGCTTCATTTAATTGGAGTGGCCAGCTTTAAATTCCTTCCCATACACACTTCTGGCCTGTGAACTGTTCTCACGTAACATTTTGACCCAATATCCCCCATCCAATTTCAATACTCTTCTAAGATATTACTTTGAATTAGAGCGGCTCACTTATATTGATCTCCCACACACAAACACATCCTTCTGGCGTTTTTTTTTTTTACCACCACCCCAACACACAAAATAAAATATCTATATCTGCTTTTTCTTTTTAAAACATTTTACACACATAAAACTAAATTTTTGTCCTAGCTTTGATAGAAAAAAAAAGATTGTTTTCATATAATGTCTACAAAAACAAGTTAGGGGCCACATACTGCCATTGAAATTTACTTTCAAAAGGAGTTGTTTTTTTAAATGGTGATTAAAACAGAAAGAAGTATAAAATTGTCTTTTTGTTATAGCAACTCGAAGATAAAATTGGGAATGAAACATCATTTTGGGAAGTTTTAATTGCTGTAGTTTCCATTTGTGAACTGGCTTAGTTGTTCTAGAGCAGGGGTTCTCAACCTGTGGGTCGCGACCCCCTTGGGTGTCGCCTAAGACCATCGAAAATTTGGATTGTTTTTATCTATTCTTTTGCTGTGTGTGTGTGGGGCGGGGGGTTGCGGCCGAGTAGGGGATTCTAAAAAGGGGTCGCCAAGCTTAAAAGGTTGAGGACTGCTGTTCTAGAGACAAGTTAAGTAATAACAAGTTAAATTTGTATTTTTTTAGTTCACCACAATCGGGGTACCGTAACTAGTGAAAGGT
The DNA here is from genome assembly GCF_947242115.1 of Biomphalaria glabrata. Lineage (NCBI taxonomy): Eukaryota > Metazoa > Mollusca > Gastropoda > Planorbidae > Biomphalaria > Biomphalaria glabrata. The sequence continues at coordinate 47,019,364 of NC_074719.1, forward strand.
GAGGGAATCAGTAAGTGCCCTTAGAATTATAGTCTAGATTGTAATTGTCCTTTTCCAATGCTGTTAGATGTGTTAGGAATTCTTAAGTTTCTGCATCAAGTGGGTCTATCATGAGATTTTGAGTATCATATTGCTGTGCTACTTTGGTTATTGTATATTTTACTTTTACTCTTTGTCTAAATTTAGCTTTGGCGACTAGATGGTCTGCATCTGTTTCTCTGAAACTTCTTACATGAAATACATCAAATCTACATCTTTTATTTATGATTATCCATTTATGATCTATTGGATTTTGGTTTTTCCATCAGGTGAGATATATGTTGCTTTGTACATTTTCTTATGCTGGAATTTAGTGCTACAGATAGACATTCCTTTTCCTGAGGCCAAGCCCAGTAATGTTAGATCATCATTATTTGCCTCTTCATATAAGTTTTCTTTGCCGATTATTGGTCTGAAGGCGAATTCTTTTCTAATGTTGGCATTGAAATCTCCTAGAACTATTTTGATGTCCTGCAGTGTTGCCTTGTCATAAATTCTTCTAGTCCATCATAAAAGGCTTATTGTGTGATCAATGCTTTTTCCTTCAATGTTTAGGGCATTTTATTATAGCCTAAACATTTTTTTTTAAAATTAACTTTATATTATTCATATTTGTTTTAGCTTTCCCAACAATATTTTTTTTTATATGACTGTTGTTAACCCTGCGCACAACCAGCTGGGGGTGGCCTATTAAGCTCTCTGGATAGCTGCCTTTACTTTCAGTTAAGGTGCCATAATCTTTGTGGATCCTTCCTTTTCATACAGGCAGCAAGTTCGATTTTGGTATACCATAAGTATTTTATTTCTTCGATATTTGCCATATCTGAAGAGCATTCCCCTATTTGCCACCTGAGTAAAAGTTTGATGGGAGATCAAAGACTCCAGATGAGAAAAGTTCCAGCTTGATTTAATTGTGATCCTTCAGTAGTGAAACTACTATATGGAAATGAATCCCTGTGCAATGGCCGAAACTATATCTCCTCAGCAGTTTCCCTCTCTCCAAGCAACTGATCTAGATACAAAGGAACAGCAAGTGTCGATACAAGATCAGTGGCCTCACAGGCTTTATACTATTGTCTTTCTACTTCTGCTGATGAATTTCAGAATTATGGTCCTTGAAGGCCTGATTGTTAATTTGTTTACCAACATTGCATTGCACTAGATAAAATTATTTTATAAGCTTTGGAAGGTGCCTGTTTTCTTTTATTCAACTTTTTTTTTTCGCATGTTAACTTCGAACATTTACTTTTTAAAAATTAATGTAGCCATGATATCTGAACAGTTATTTTGTAGGGATACTGTTTGAGTCACAGCTTTTCTGGAATGTTACTTGCGAGTTGCATAATCAAGCTATCGATGTGAGGAAATAAAGTACTAAGGTTATTACCAGCATGTAATTGTTATGAACTATTTGTTATGAACTATTTGTTGAGATTAAAATTTTGAAACAGTTCCCTCTTCTGTCATTTATTTGTGGAGTTTTGTCTGTATTTGTTTACACCAAACTCAAATACCAGCATACAGCTGTTTAGTAATCTGCAGTAACAAGTTTTCGCCAGCATCATAACACTGTTTTGTAATTACACCAATTATAGAGTACTTGCTTACAGAAATAATATAATATAGATGAATCAACATTATTCAGGTGTACGGTACATTAAATAAAATAACTGATGAAGAAGACAACATAGCAAATTTTAAAATACTGTGGAAACAATCCTGTAATAATTTCACTGAAGACAAACAAATGATATTCAATGAATGGCAATGCCTTCAATTTCCAAGATTAAAGATGAATGCGAACCCAGTCATGACCTGTATATTTTTCCACATCTGGTGCAGACAGAGCCATCTGGTGTGGGGTCTAGTTAATTTTTTTTTATAGAATTATAAATAAATTAAAAGGCAAATCAGAATCAGGTGATAAGGTAATAGATACTTCTGGTCAATGATTTTAAAAATAAAATTGGAAAGCTCATTTACTTTAAAAGACACAAAACAAACTAGTGCAGCAAACTATAGAATAACTATAAATGGAAAAGGCAACACATTATATAAAGAACTTGAAACTGTTTAATAAAAGAAATAAAAACAAGCAACATAATTTATCTCTAGATCCAGAATTATAAGAGGATGTACAAAATGTTCCTCATAATGATAAGGACAAGGAGGCTCATTATCTAAGGCCGGCCCTGGTTACATGTTTTAGAGGTCTATTATTTCATGCACAGTACACCAACGATTGCTTCATTATGATTGATAGATTGCTTCATTATAATTGATTTCCTTGTGTAAACAATGCTTAAAATGGTATAAAGATAAGAAATAGACAAAAACTAAAAAAAAATTCCGAACAAGGGTAAGTACTTTATCTACCTAAGAGTCTTGTACTTTATCTACCTAATAGACATTTGTACTTTATCTACTTAATAGACATTTGTACTTTATCTACCTAATAGACATTTGTTTTAATATAAAGAAAAAACGCAATACAAAAACAATATATCCAAATAGTGTATAAAGAGAGATGGCTTGCAGAATTGTCTCGGGAAGAACAATATTTACAGCACATCAATGGCTGTGTCTGGCAGATACTACGGCTAGTACACAGCTGTGGACTTAAATCTGGTTCTCCTAGTACACACTCTGTTGAAAGTAAACAGATAATTATACATTACTTTCATCATGTCTCGACTACTGTAAACAGTACTGCTTCTTGCACGACTTAATCAAAGTTAGATATGTTGACCTCTAGTTCCTTTGATGGATTATGGGCAGGACATGGCCTAAATTGTGCGATGTGTCAAAAAATACAAATACCTTTAGCTCACAAAACAAAATTTAAGCAACCGATAAAGTGGATTAGTACAAATAAGGAAACAACAAACCTATGGACTGAACAGAATACCGACAAATAAACATTTCCAATACATGGTTGAATATTTTTTGTTATTATAAAGAAAAAAATTACTTCAATAAAACAGGAAACGAGGCATTTCGTGTTTTGTAGAAACCTCACTCAATGGTTATGTCTGCGCTGAATGGCTGATTGTGGCAAAATATGTAGGTCACAGTCAGGGCTACATAGCCACGTGAAATACTGCACTCCTCATTAATCTTCAGACTCGAAGACAAGCTTCAGTATTATTATTAGAAACCTCATTAAAATTTCTTATTGTAAACAAAGTTTCTACCATAACTGACATCATGATAATTGTTTCCACTTACAAGAGCTAAGGCAAATTAAGCAGATCGAAATATCTAGGCCTACTGTATATTTTGGTTTTTTATAGTTCTAATGTTTTAATTGGCCGTACGTGACGTTTTGGCGCCGCCGTTTTGGCGATGGGACGTTTTGGCGCGAGTCGTTTTGGCGACGGGACGTTTTGGCGCGAGATATCATTTGACGATAATTTAATAATCTTATAATAAGCCTATAATAAGTCAGATTCCTGAATGGTAATGACATGCTATATGTGAGTTCTGCTAATCGCACTGGATGACATTTTTGGATTTCTTTCCAAAAGATTTTTTTTTATTTGACATTAGTGTAATATACGAACTAGCTAAGTGTCACACTTTAATATAACAAAAACCATGTTAACATCTAAAGCTCTATTACGCTGAATGACGACAATAACTCCACACATAGTAAAGACACGGAATGTGGTCAGTTCAAACTCTAACGTGAAAAGATATATTTTGAGAAATTGGGTAGGGGTGATTTGGGTGACACATCTCGCATTGACGCAGGTAGAGTTAAACAAATGAAGACAAGACCAGCACCGATCACCGATCGTTGGCGTCATGAGTCTGGCGATCACCTCCTTGGGAATGGTCATTACATGTGACACCTACCCCCCTCTTCTCTTCTGCTCACATTTCACTCCTTGTATGTACTCTTTCCTCCACCCCTCCCCTCTCTCAAGCGATTTTTGTTTTTAATTTTAAAGTAATATCTTTAAAAACTTTTTTGAAAATAAAAGTGTGCCTCTTAATAAGCACACATACAAAAGCCAAAATATTTAAGAAAATAATGTGAAAAACAAACACACATTTACATTTAGTACGTGAAAAATATGTCTTAACACAAACACTCATGCAAAACATAGATATGAATAATTCTTTTAAAAGAAATAATACAATAAATGTACATAATGTATTTCGCGCCAAAACGTCCCGTCGCCAAAACGGCTCGCGCCAACTCTTTACGTTGTGTCTGTTGTATTTATGTGTATTTTCTGTTGTGTTGTCTTTATATGAGAAACGAGTCCTTGTAATCACAACAAATTTCCGTAAGGATCAATAAAGCAGTCTTAGTCTTAGTCTTAGTCTTAGTCTTAGCCTTAGTCTTAGTCAAAACGACCTTCGCACCAAAACAGCGTCGCCAAAACGCCCTGCTTCGTTTAATTGGTGTAATGCTCAAAATGTAAGACACATTTCCAATGGATAATAAAGATTATTATTATTCTCTCGACAATATTACTGGCCACCGAAAGGCAGGAAAGCCGCCATAGCTTTGTGTGGTCTGTCAGTCTGTCCTTTCCTCAACCTGTGACACTTATAGAAAATCTTGTGAAAATCTGATTTTACAGCTTGGAAAATCTCTTTTGCTTAGGCTACTTTATGATTTCTGAAAGTTAACCGTTTTTATTGTTATAATAATTATGCAAGCCGGTTTTTTCATAAAAATGCATAATGATACACAATCTTTGATACATAAAGATACATACTATTTTATTTCCAGTGATACATATGAGTCTATATTGAATGAAAGTACAGGTACAATCTTTTAATTAACTTCTCTTGACTCAAAATATTTTTACGTATATAAAAGATCGTTTAATGGCTATGTATCTTTTCTAAAACACGTTTATTAGACAAAGGAATAGTTTAAAGCTTAGAACCTAGATACAAATTGCAAATCACTTACACTACCAAAAGCTCAAACGTCAGATAAAACACATGTAATAAAACATGAATGGCTGCTTAATCGTTTGTTATGCGTTCTGGGCTGTCGTTCGGTGGTCTCGATGTTCATGAGTGCAAACCCTGCCCGCTGCCTTCCCCCTTCGTCCTGCGGGAGGTTTGGGCCAGGATGTAGTTCATCTTCAAAACTGAATAAGCATTCGAAAAATGTTAAATGTATTTACACACATTTTGTTACAAATTTTCCTACCGTTGGGGGACGTAAATTGTGTGGTACTTGTATTTGCAGACTTGTAATGTAACGAGCAAAAGTGACAGCACAGTGATGACTTTGTCTGGCAGACACTAGTGTTAGTGCACAGTTCTGGCCTCAAGTCTAGATCTCCTGGTTCACATTCTGTAGACAATGTAAAAAATACATACTATATCATCAAGAATGTCTTCAGTGCTCTTCGATTTGTGACTTGCAGCATACATTATTTTTATCTAAATGTTTAGCAACTAATGAAAAAGATTAGGCTAAGGGATTAGTAACAGCAATTTCGTGTATTATAACGTCACAAATATCTTTAAGCGAAAACAACTTTTGTAGGCTACACAATTGAAACAATAATTTGCATTTTTTTATTACAATTATACACGTCACATTCTTTTAACACAATTTTAAAACTTTAATGCACGCATCACGATGATACTCTCTCTGTAATATACACAGTGGTATAGAGTTGGTATAGACTGATATACTATTTGATAAGCAATAATACACATTAATTCACAATTTTACATTCTTTGAAGCAGAAAAATATACTGCCTTTTTAAAGCGAGGATTGGACTTATAGTCATAGTCGAGTTCATAGAAAACCAGAAACGTGTTCGTATTCAACCACGATGGAGGAGCTATGTATACATATACACACACAATTACACAATAACACAGTCACGATCGAAAGACTACAATATTGTAACGTCACTCTTTCTATCCAGGCTTTATGCAAACACTTCACAACCTACTCAACTTGACAATTCGGGCTCCATAAAACTTAATTAATGTCTAATATCTCTATGAAACATAAAGGGTCACTTCAAAAAAGGAGTCAATTAGTCAATACTGTACAATTGGTAACACGAAACAGTGTCTGTAAAAATGCTTAACCGTACTGTACTGATGTATAAACTCTGTACTGATGTATAAACTCTGTACTGATGTATAAACTCTGTACTGATGTATAAACTCTGTACTGTTGTATCAAACTCTGTACTGATGTATAAACTCTGTACTGTTGTATCAAACTCTGTACTGTTGTATCAAACTCTGTACTGTTGTATCAAACTCTGGACTGTTGTATCAAACTCTGGACTGTTGTATCAAACTCTGTACTGTTGTATCAAACTCTGTACTGTTGTATCAAACTCTGTACTGATGTATCAAACTCTACTGGTCTCTCAGCCTCGTCCTTTACTGTACTGGATTCAACTTCCCACTGGACTTGACTGTAATGGATTCAACTGGGCGACTTCCCACTGGACTTGACTGTACTGGATTCAACTGGGTAACTTCACACTGGACTTGACTGTACTGGATTCAACTGGGTGACTTCACACTGGACTTGACTGTACTGGATTCAACTGGGCGACTTCCCACTGGACTTGACTGTACTGGATTCAACTGGGTGACTTCACACTGGACTTGACTGTACTGGATTCAACTGGGTAACTTCACACTGGACTTGACTGTACTGGATTCAACTGGGTGACTTCCCACTGGACTTGACTGTACTGGATTCAACTGGGGGACTTCACACTGGACTTGACTGTACTGGATTCAACTGGGTGACTTCACACTGGACTTGACTGTACTGGATTCAACTGGGCGACTTCACACTGGACTTGACTGTAATGGATTCAACTGGGTGACTTCACACTGGACTTGACTGTACTGGACAAAATGTAACTCGTGAATCTGAACTGTCATGACCTTCTCTCTTTTTATAGGGTCGTCGAAAGCCTTCTCAAAAGCGATAGAACATTGCCATTCCTTCTGGATGATCATATGAACTGAGGAATCGCCCCTCGCCACGGTTGAAAGTTCGTCCAGGGCTGGCCTTAGATTAAAGGTAGCCTCGCACAGGACTCAAAAAAAAATGTTTGAGAAAAAAAAAAGCAAAACTTGGATCAAATCTCAAACTAGCAAAGTTCTATAGCTCAATGTCTACTGGTCTAGCTCTAAGCTCTACATCATCCAGATCAAATCTCAAACTAACAGAAGTCTATAGCTCAATGTCTACTGGTCTAGCTCTAAGCTCTACATCATCCAGATCAAATCTTAAACTATCACAAGTCTAAAGCTCAATGTCTACTGGTCTAGCTCTAAGCTCTAGATCATACAGATCAAATTTAATAATAATTTTATTTATAAAGCGCTGTTAACAAACAAAATGTAGGCTCAAGGCGCTGTAACAACATTACAAACAAAAACACGAGAGCTAAAATGACAGTTAATCTAAAAAAGTTTTAAACAGATAGGTCTTAATGTTCTTCTTAAAATTGGTGTAGCATGTTGTCTGTCTGAGATCAATGGGGAGTAAGTTCCAAACCTTTGGTCCGTGAACTGAAAAAGCACGCAGACCGTAGCTTTTGAGGGAGAAACGTGGCACTACTAAAAGTGTTGAGTCCATTGAGCGCAGGGCTCTCTGGGGGACATATGGAGTAATCAGTTCGCTAAGGTACAAGGGCATCTCATTGTTATATATACACTGATGACAAAGTGTGGCGACCTTGTAATCGATTCTCGCTTTCACGGGAAGCCAATGGAGCGTGAGCAAGAGCATAGTAGCAGAATCTTATCTAGTTTTTTTAAGGACTATTTAATCGCAGATGTATTAATGTTAGTCTAGCTCTATTACAAATTTAATTACATGACTGATCCAAAATAATTGATCATATTAATATAAGCTTTGTTTTTTTTTTTAAGTATTTTTTTTAACGTCACATTTACTACCAATACATTGCCTACTAGTTTTGGGTGAAGTGGATGGTATCAATGGTCTCGTTGTCGTGGTACTTGTAGTTGCAGACGTGTAATATGACGAGCAGTAGTGACAGCACTGTGTTGGCTGTATTAGGCAGATGCTAAAGTTAGTACACAGTTCTGGTCTCAAGTCTTGATCTCCTGGTTTACAATCTGTACAGTATTTAAAAAAATACATTACAAGACTATATCTTGAATGCTCCAAAAAAAAAGAGTGGCTTTTGCAAAGTACAGTTTTATTGTTTTAGATTCGCATATATACACTGCTTGGCAACAAAGAAGAAGAATTATGCTAAATGAGGCCTGGGAAATGTGACAAAAGAAAAACCTGTAGACATAAAAGTATTTAAAGATAAGCATGTAAAAATACTGGTAAACTGCTGAAATCAGATCCCCACACAAAAAAAAAAATAATTAAATTTTCAACATTGCCAAATCTTTGCCACATTCCTTGTCGTAGATCCGAGAATGAGTGTGAGAAAAAAAAACGTGTTCAAACTTTTTACCAGACAGACAAGTGAATCGATAGAAAATAAAATATGAGAGCCTAAGTTTAGAGACCAAGCGACTATAGAAATAATATAAAATAACATTATACCTTGTTATATTAGAGGGACTTCTTATGGTCCGACAGTTACGCTGGGCAGGGCACGTATCCTGTGTGGGGGACGAACGAATCCCAAAAGCAGTCTTTTTTGGTGAGCTAAAAGGTGGTCGACGTAACAGAGGCGCCCCATGGAAACGCTTCAAAGACCAGCTTAGGCGCTAACTTGCCCTAGCTGACATAGAACAGAGTACCTGGTTGCATGCGGCCTCAGAACAAGACAGCTGGAGGTCACTCACAAAGGCCGCGGGATACACATTTGAAACTGATCTTCGGACTCGAAGATAAGCCTTATTATATTAAACGAGGGGATAATGACAACTGACCATGCAGCCACCTTCGAGGCCCTAAACATCCCTAAGAATATTCTCGCTACCTGTTAGTGGGCAATACAGCTGCAAACCTACAATATCACCTTGTAAAATGTCCAGTAGATAATCGACGCCGTAAGCGCCATTATCCAGACAATTCATTGGGAACGAATTTATTCAACGACCAGGCATGGACCAAAGTCTTGTCTGAGGGTTCCACAATGGCAGCGATCATAACTACGATTGGATCGTCCCATATACGTGGCGCCTGTCGTTCCCGTACCCCGCCCGGAAATGTCTTCATGTTCTTGTACTGTAACCACAACAATACAGTGTGAGAACCACCGCTCCAGTTACATCCTCACATCGAGTGAGATACAAAAAAAAACGATATTAGGATATCAAAGTAGAATTAAGAAATCTTTAACTACAAATCCAGAAACTAAAAAGTGTAGCTAGAAGAAGAGACGATTCAATTTGTACTGATAAGGACTCCTATGTATGGCTACTTATCGACACTTGCCCCTTGCGAACACATATTTTAAAGTGCTTCAAAGTCTTATGAGTAATTGAGAGCGACTGCAAATCCGAGTAGCTATTACGAAAACGCATATATATCAGGATGTCACTAATCGAGAACATCAAAGCTCACCCAGCTTTCTCATTTCTATCAAGAATTGCATAGAATCCTAAATGCTGCTGATAAAATCATTGGCAAAAAAAAAAAAAAAACATTCGGGCAGCTACAAGCTAAAAAGATTCTAGAAATAAAAGGTCATCCTTTGGGTCAGGATTTTGTGATTTTACCATCACTAAAGAGATACAAAACACCGATAGCAAAGATAAACAGACACAAAAAAATCCTTTGTTCACCTGGCAATCAAATTATTAAATAGAAACAATCTGATAGAAACTTTTCGCAAGAATTGCATATGAACGCCTGATAGTACTTATTGTTAAAAACTAGGAGTTCATACATCCCATTAAATGTCAACAAAGTTTCCTACCTTTAATTGAAGTGAATAGCACAAGGGGATTTACTGTCGTGGATCTTTTAGGTGTGCTTCTTCTGGTGCTGTACGTTGGGGTAAAGGGGGTGCCATAGTTACACGTGCCGCAGCAATCCACTTGAGAATTCAAGCAGTGATCTTTTGTACAATCGATGATTCTATCTCTGTATTCACAGCCTAAAGTGGTACGATCTCAAATTTAAATTAGGCCTATTTGGAGAATTCTTTTAAAAAAGTATTTCTGGTGTGTAAAGTTATGAACTATCGATTCGCAGTGTGTTTTAATAGAGCATATATGGCGCACAAATTGCTGAGGAAAATAGAACAGCGCTGGCAGAAGAAAAACGCCAGAGAAGAAAAGCAAGGCCAAAGACACTAGCTCCAGCTGGAATAACCTGCCCAGCGTGCAGCCAAACATTCCGGGCTCACATAGATCTGACCAACCACATGAGGAAGCACAAAACCCCAGTGCAAAACCACGATGGACGAACTATAAAATATGTATGTGTTGTTTTTTTCTGGCATTGCACTATGAAAATTGTCAACTCTTTTAATAATTATGGATTCGTATAGATAATTATCACCATTTGGTACAGAGGCGGACTGAGTGTCAAAATCAGCCAGGCATTACTTACTATTGGCCAACATTTTGAGTGCCATATCATAGGTTTTGTAACAAATCTCCCATATCCAGGCTCTCTGCAAACCGCACCACACGACACGACGAACTTAAAGAACCTCACCTCAGGGCTCCAAAATAACAGTAACATTTTAATTTCAAATACATCACAATTGGCAATAACTGAATGTCCAAAAACCTAGTCTTACTCCGGACTTCACACACCTTGCTGGTTCTGACTTCGCCTCGTACTGGTCACATTGCGAGGTAACGTGAAGTGAAATGATTCTGTACTCGTTGAGGAAATCGTAGCAATCACCACATTTTTTGTCATAGGAGTTACTTTCATACGGCTTGCTATTGATGTTACAGAAGGCACCATCTTCACTAGCATGGCCATTGTAGCTGCGTATTTCGTGGCTCTGGGTTTCTACCACCTCGTTGAAAGTTTTCAGCTCGGGCTCGTCATCTCTTCCACTGAGGTGTACATCTGTTCTACCCTGGCACAAGTCTCTTCTGTAAGTCACACTTGAACACATTCTAAAAGTCAGCCAACATTTGTTCTTTAGAAGTAATCAACAGCTCTACTACATCGGGCTCTAACTCGAACAGGTAGGTGTCCGGATCTTCACCTTCTTCAGTTAGCAATAGGAAGGAAAAAACCTCGCATTTACAGCTTTAGTTCTGAATAATGTATAAGTAGTTTCCTTTATTCGATATCAAACACAATAATTAATTGCCAATAATGAATTAACTAATGGGTTTATTTTTAATTGATTCATGTTTTCTTAGCTACAATGAATAATTATTCAAGTTTCCACTTGATACAAGAATAGGTGTTGGAGAAATAACATCTACATTTATCTAAGGAGACCTAAGCCTACATATTTAGCCATATATCTTAATTCTGAAGGATTACATTCCTCTAAGATACTCTAAGCGTTACTAGACATGGATTGACATGTATGGCATTATGTATGACGTAATAGATCATTGAAAGTGTGTATTGAGGTTTACCTTTCACGGGCCTAGACACATTGTTACACGTGTCACAACATGCTCGATAGCCAAGAGTAGAGTAACAGTTGCCCATAAAGTCATTGATAAACAAACTGCAAGAATAGCTCGGTCTGTCTCCAAATGCACAGTTTTCTAGAGAGAGTAAAATGTAACAGAGCTGCTCAAAAGATTCCTCAAGCGGACTAATTCAACTTAATGCCACCACATCTTTTAAGTACGATTTCTTTCCCTTATTTTAAAAAATAATTCATTATCAATAGTTAATTAACAGAGCTGCATTAACCATAGAGTAGCAGCAATAGCACAGTATTAAGATTTACTACTTCTAAAGAGAAAAGTATTGCTGGGAAAATTAAGTTAGCTTTATAATGTACATAAAGGTACATTGATGGCAGTTTTAAAAAATGTGTTTTACAATGGACACAACTGAAGCGACCATAATTTCAAAAATATTTGGCCTTTTATCGTACGGATGTGTCATGTAGTACCCCCATAGTACCAATAAAAAATAGTTTATTTTAAAAATCAATATTCAGTTCTGATTAGGTGAATAAGAAAAAGAATATTTAAGATCTTTAAGCTACACACCATCAAGTTGAGGAGCGTATGGGTCGCTGACACAATGTCCATTTATACAGACCTGAAACAAATACAGGTATTTAAAAATTCAATGATTAAAATTTTATAAACTGTGTGATAAATTACTTATTTTGTTTCAAGATCTTACCAAGAAGAACATAAAAATACTTTTAAAAAAACAACAAAAGTTATATTAAATGTAATTGAATCAATTAGTTAAAATCAGTCATGTAATTATAGACTGGGATTTTTAATTTCGGGAGCTTAAGGGGCATCTCTGAGTCCACCTAGCTCTAATGAGTACCTGACATTAGTTGAATAAAATTAAAGGCAGTTGGTCGTTGTACAGGCCACATGACACCTTCCTTAACCATAGGCCACAGAAACAGGTTACCTTAACAACATCTGAGATATAGACCGTATGGTCTGAAAGGTAAACTTTACTTTTTTTCCTTATATGTAAATATATATCTAATTTTATATAATATAGACGTTACTTCAAAAAAAGAAGATGATTACGCCCTTCGCGTCATGCATTTAGCCATGCATATTAACCAATGACCTAAACTCTGCAAGTCACTAGTTTTCCTAGCTAGCTCAGGCAACCCATTCCATGCTCTAATAGCATTAAGAGAAATAATTTATATATATCCTCCTTCGTGATCGAAGATGAGCACATTTCTCATATCCTATGGACTCGTAGATGAGTGTAAAGTCAAATCCTCACTTTCAAAAGCCGACCGCATACGTGGCCTGGCTGGATTGGGCCAGTTGCAGATAAGTTTGCCTTTTTCTCTCAGCTTTTTGTTAGTTGTTAGTTTGGCGCTTTTTCACGCTGGTCACTCTTCTTGCTTCAAATCTCAAGACTCCAACACTCACAGCTTCACGCCATGAGGAACAATTGAGAGCTAGTGCTTCCCAGCGGTAAATGTCAATATTTCACTGGAGCTCTTGAGAGTGTCTTTATAGTGTTTGCTGCTTGCATTGACCTCCATTGGGAGCGCTTTCCAAAACACAACTCCCCGTACAAAGGCCGTACGGAAAGGCGATTATCTTGCATGCGGACTACAACTCCCGCCTATCGAAATTGGGGTCTTTTTTACTGTGACATCGATACTGTTCATGTTGGCTTACGTTAGGATTTCTGTATCTGGAATGTGGTCAGACCAATGCGCCTTATGATATTTCTGAACTTAAATTGTGTAATGTCTCTATAAATAGCTCGTTTTTTATCTATAGTATTAGTCTATCTTTATGTAATTGTACAGCAGACTGACCTAGATATATAAATCTGTGTGATAGAAATATTTACACCAATGGTTTTCATTTAGCTTAATCAATGCGCTATGATCCTATCACTTGTCTAGACCAGTTGTGAAAGGGGGAGGGAAGAAGGGGGGGGGGGTATCTCGGCGAATGCTTACATGATCTCCTTTTAAATGAATTTTAAAAAATGTTCCCTCAGGGCTAAAGATTCCTCAAGCGGACTAATTCAACTTATGCCACCACATCTTTTAAGTACAATTTCTTTTCCTTATTTAAAAAAATAATTCATTATCAATAGTTAATTAACCAATTAGCTATTTTTTAAATTTTATTCTTGTGTTATCAGGTATAAAAAAATGAAGCAAAATTTCAGCTAAATACAAGATTGGGTGTGGGAGAAATAACAGGTACAAACTTTTTGCCATACAGACAGAGTGAATTGATAAAAGCTTTGTAAAAAAATGATGTACTTCTATTATTTGTAAATTAAAAAAAAAATTTCATCAACATTTAGACCAGTGTTTTCATAATAGTGTTCCGCGGAACACAGGCCTGACTTGGTGTTCCTCGAACTATTTAAATAATTATTAGGAGTAGTTTAGGCCTACACGTGAATTAATCTCTACGTATGAATTAGTTTCTAAGTAAATGCAGAAAAAAAAGATTTTGTTAGCTTTTCCTGGTAACAAAAAAATTCTATAACATCACTATGAACTTTGAACTGACCTAGATTCTGACTCAAAATTGAACCAAAGATAGAAAGAGCATATCTCTGCACTGTTTTATGGGGCTACTGATAACAAAACAGATCAATTTATTTCGTGGAGGGAATTAAATTGTTTTGTTTTAGTCAAGCTTATTTTATTGCTTGAGTTTTCATATATTTACTTTATCAATGTAACCCATTGACTTTTGTTGGTGGTAAAATGTAAAATGTTGTAAAATGTTTTACATGTTTTGGATGTTCATTCAGAGTTGAAGATAGTTACTTCCTAGTCCAAACCTCCTGCAGGACGACGGGGGATGGGAGCGGGCCGGGCAGGGTTTAAACCCTGGACAATCGATACATCTGAACGCCAGTCCAGTGCGCAAACCGCACACCAGGCAGCCACAGGGGGCTGAGGCTAGGGTGGGGGAGGAGGGGGTGAATTTGAAAATCCCCCAGCCCCCACTTGAGAGGGGGCCCCTATTGAGTGTTTTTTTTTCCCATTGAATATTAAATATTACGCAAAATGCAAGGGCCCCCAAAGAGATCAAGCCCCCCTCCCGGGCTACCAAATGATGGGAAATTCCTAGCTACGCTCTGGGTAGGGGTTGAACATTAAAGCCTCATTAACTAAGGATTCTGTAATATTAGTTTTGCTTCATTTATTTCTCTGGATAGGGGAAAGGGACGATGTTGGCTATTTCTGCCACAAGTAGTACTACCAATGAAATAGTAGTTGTAGTGGGTGGAGTCACAATAAGCGAGTTTAGGGCTAGACTAAACCCAGAAATATGAGAAATGGTTAGAGAGAAAGATGGAAGAAAAAGAGAGAGTGAAGGACAAAAAAAAAGAGGGAACAAAAAAGGAAAAGAGAGTGAAAGAAGGAAGGAAAATAAAGTGAGAAGGGGGAAAAAGAGAGAGAGGAGGGAGGAAAAGAGAGAAGAAAGAAAAAAAAATGAGAGACAGAAGGAGGAAATAGAGAGAAAGAAGAAAAATAGAGAGTGCGGATGCATGTGTAAATCAGATGTACTTGAAGTATTTCTAAAGATACTTGATTATACTAAGTGCGTGCGTACCTTGTTGAGTGTATTTTAACTGCGAACTCGGACATGAACATCACATTACAAGACATGAACAGCTACAACAGGATCAAAGCCTCAAGAACCAAGTTAAATCCAGATGAACAATATAAACCATCTTTAATACAGAGAATGGGCCACAGTCTAGTCCGTCACTAACAACGATGTTTACCCCTCAAGAGTCTAGCAGTAACTGATTTCTAAAAGTCTATCCTAACATCTAACCCCAAAGTCGATGTCGTCACTATACAATGTACGTTCACTGTCGGGCTAACAAAGTGCGCAACCCAACTAACTCAACTAGCTATCTAACAAGAGAGAAGAAAGAAAGGATGAAAAAAAAAGAAAGAGGGGAGGAAGGAAAAGAGAGAGAAGGAAGGTAGGAACAGAGAGAAAAGAAAGAATAGAGATAGATGAGAGAGAGAGAGAAAAGGAAGGATAAAAAGAGAGAGAAGGAAGGTAGGAACAGAGAGAAAAGAAAGAATAGAGATAGATGAGAGAGAGAGAGAAAAGGAAGGATAAAAAGAGAGAGAAGGAAGGTAGGAACAGAGAGAAAAGAAAGAATAGAGATAGATGAGAGAGAGAGAGAAAAGGAAGGATAAAAAGAGAGAGAAGGAATGTAGGAACAGAGAGAAAAGAAAGAATAGAGATAGATGAGAGAGAGAGAGAAAAGGAAGGATAAAAAGAGAGAGAAGGAAGGTAGGAACAGAGAGAAAAGAAAGAATAGAGATAGATGAGAGAGAGAGAGAAAAGGAAGGATAAAAAGAGAGAGAAGGAAGGTAGGAACAGAGAGAAAAGAAAGAATAGAGATAGATGAGAGAGAGAGAGAAAAGGAAGGATAAAAAGAGAGAGAAGGAAGGTAGGAACAGAGAGAAAAGAAAGAATAGAGATAGATGAGAGAGAGAGAGAAAAGGAAGGATAAAAAGAGAGAGAAGGAAGGTAGGAACAGAGAGAAAAGAAAGAATAGAGATAGATGAGAGAGAGAGAGAAAAGGAAGGATAAAAAGAGAGAGAAGGAAGGTAGGAACAGAGAGAAAAGAAAGAATAGAGATGGATGAGAGAGAGAGAGAAAAGGAAGGATGAAAAGAGAGAGAAGGAAGGAAGGAACAGAGAAAAAAGAAAGAATAGAGATAGATGAGAGAGAGAGAGAGAGAGAAAAGGAAGGATGAAAAGAGAGAAGGAAGGTAGGAACAGAGAGAAAAGAAAGAATAGAGATGGATGAGAGAGAGAGAGAAAAGGAAGGATGAAAAGAGAGAGAAGGAAGGAAGGAACAGAGAAAAAAGAAAGAATAGAGATAGATGAGAGAGAGAGAGAGAGAAAAGGAAGGATGAAAAGAGAGAGAGAAGGAAGGTAGGAACAGAGAGAAAAGAAAGAATAGAGATAGATGAGAGAGAGAGAAAAGGAAGGATGAAAAGAGAGAGAAGGAAGGTAGGAACAGAGAGAAAAGAAAGAATAGAGATAGATGAGAGAGAGAAAAGGAAGGATAAAAAGAGAGAGAGAAGGAAGTTAGGAACAGAGAGAAAAGAAAGAATAGAGATAGATGAGAGAGAGAGAGAGAAAAGGAAGGATGAAAAGAGAGAGAGAAGGAAGGTAGGAACAGAGAGAAAAGAAAGAATAGAGATAGATGAGAGAGAGAGAGAGAGAAAAGGAAGGATGAAAAGAGAGAAAAGGAAGGTAGGAACAGAGAGAAAAGAAAGAATAGAGATAGATGAGAGAGAGAGAGAAAAGGAAGGATGAAAAGAGAGAGAAGGAAGGTAGGAACAGAGAGAAAAGAAAGAATAGAGAAAGATGAGAGAGAGAGAGAGAGAGAGAAAAGGAAGGATGAAAAGAGAGAGAAGGAAGGAAGGAAAAGACAAACAGAGATAGAGAGAGAGAAAATGAATGAAAAGGAGAGAGAAGGAAGAGAGAAAAGAGTGAGAGAAAAGAAGGAAGGAATAAAAAGAGAAAGAAGTAAGGAAGAGAGCGAGAGAGTGACGGAAGCTCCAAAACAAAGATATACTGCTGCAAGGGTGAACGACTGCATAGAAACTACAAGAAACATGCATAGATGTGACCCTGCGGGTCCAAGTAAAACGAACGACATTTGGACCACGAGGCCTTACTGCCCTCTCACAATTTTTTTAAAATTTAATTAATTAATTAATTTAATTTAATAACCCTTGACCACAGCGACCAAAATCCTAGTCTACAACGCCTGTGTTGTGAGCACTCTCCTTTATGGCAGTGAAAGCTGGTCAACATACATGTACCAAGAGCACAGATTGAATAGTTTCCACTTGCGCTGCCTGAGACGCATAATGGGCATCTCTTGGAGGGACCATGTCTCCAATCAGGAAGTTTTGAGATTGGCCAATATGAACAGCATGTATGCTCTCCTGACACAAAGAAGATTACGCTGGCTCGGACATGTCACCCGAAAGCCAGATGGTAGAATCCCGAAAGATATCTTATATGCTGAGCTTGTGGAAGGAGTCAGACCCAAGGGCCGCCCAAGACTAACATATAGAGATGTCTGCAAGCGAGACATGACAGCCTCAGGCATCAGTGAAAGTATGTGGGAAAACATAGCCAAAGACCGGAGTGCATGGAGACAGACTGTGCGTGCTGGGACAACCCTTGCTGAGAACAAAAGAATTGAAGCGGCTTTAATCAAGAGGGAAAAAAAGAAAGCTGCCCTGTCTGCTAGCCCTAAATCAGAGGCATACACATGTACGAATTGTGGCAAAGTCTGCCGTTCTAGAATTTGCTTGATTAGCCACACCAGATTCTGCCCCGTCTCAAGATTAAGCCAAAACCAGTGACTCACTTGGGCGCATCCATTGCCTTTCGAGACAAAAGGAGCCATACAATTCAGTGAACAATTTTTTTCTTTCTCCTTTGGCTTAGATTTGTATTGCTAGTTCTAGTACAATAACCGCATTGTCTTAGCGTTTCATCACCGATCAATAACCCTGATGCAACCAGTGGTTGATAAACGTTTCTGATATATATTGAGGATCGATGAAAGCTTACCTTTCCATCGCCACAAGACGTTCCAGTGAGTGCTATCTGCGGGATACATAACCCTCTTAAAACATCTGCACATAACATTGCTTGGCAGATTTCAGTGATAGAGCGTTTAGATTCGGAAGCCTGATTTAATAAAATAAAAAAAAAAAGGTTACAAAGACAGTTTGTGTAGAAACACAAACTCAAAATCGGCACCCGAAGTGGTCCACCCAGGCAGGTAAAAAGGGCAGGATTCAATATTTTTAGAAAGAACATCAGAATGAAATTGAAAATGAAAGAGAAGAATGAAGAAAGAAGGTTGACAGATCTTGTGTGGTGACCAAGGGTCCAGCAGACCAAAGGATAGGTGAAAGTGAATGTGTAGTCAGACGTGAACGTGGCCTAACTGATGTCTTATAATGAATATCTAATTCATCTAATTGTTTTGTAAAGGGTCGATCTCTTATTCAAATCCTCAAGAAAAAAACATTTCCGTAAAAAAAAATGTACTTTAATTATCGACTGTACAGCATTGTCTGGACCCTGCTTGGCCATTATCCATGGCGTTGGGTCGTGGGCGTCGAGAGCCCGGAGTGGACTGTTCACTCTGTGACCAAGGTGTGATTACCGGTTAACCATATACATATATATGTATACTCATATCTTAGGCACACTGATTTAATATTGATCACGATGTATAACCATCGTTTATTGTGTCATATCATATCATATTGTTTCATTAAACCTTTTGCTTTGTTTTACGCATTCTCGTTGTTGACGTATACGTTATCAGATTACCATTATTCGTTCTCTTGGTAATTACTTCATAAATTAATTGATAGACAGTAAGGCGTGTCCAGGCAGACAAGCCAAAGTGTAACCCTGACAGGAATTTACTACTCAGAGTTGAGGTGGGGAACCCTGTGGAGTATTACATACCCTAGAACCTATCAAGTTGATACTTTAAACAAATATTTATTGTACCTAACAAAACACGAATCAATTAAAAAAAAACAATTAGTGAATTAATAATTGGTAATTAATCATTTTGTTTGATATCTTATAAGGTAAATAGCTTGTACATTATTGATATAGTTTTGAGGGTGGAGTTCTTCCCCTTTAGATTAGGTTTTCTTTTTAATAAAAGAATTTCTTTTCTTTTTTAAAGTTCCGATTGCCATACCAGGCAGTGATATAACAACTTAAAATGTGAGCGTGATAAAACATCGCCAAGGATTTTTAAATGAGGACATTTTTCTATGTGCGGTGAGGTGGCTGAGCGGTAAAGCGCTTGGCTTCCAAACCGGGGTCCGTGTTTCGATTCCTGGTGAAGACTGGGAGTTCTAATGGGTACCTGACATTTGTTGGGGAAAACTAAAGGCGGTTGGTGGTTATGCTGGCCACATGACACTCTCGTTAACCATAGGCCACAGAAACAGAAGATCTTTACATAATCTGCCCTATAGACCACAAAGTGTGAAAGGGAAGTTTTTTTTTCTAAATAATCGTAATCTTTGCTGCCCTTTTGGCCGAAATAATCAGTATTTACACTAAAAATTAATTTGTTGACTAAGATAGTACCAAGGTATTCACAAATTTACATTATTTCAATGTTCTCTTTTGCTACAGAAACAATATCGTTTTCCTTCTTTTCCCTGCGAAAATCGATTATCATTTATTTTTTTTACATTTAATTTTAAGAAATAGAAATAATATCTACAGTATCTCTTTGTTCTATTCTCTGAAATACTCATTTACCTCCGAGAGAAGGGCAAGGAGAGTCTCATCAAATTAGGGGATCGGTAATTAATATGATGATAATCAATTATTAAGAAGTGACTTAGCAGGAAATAAAAGTGACTAAGAAGTCAATGCATGATGAAGTGACTAAGCAAATATTGCGTGATATGAGTGATAACTCTGCTTAGCAGGAAAGAAGTTAATTTAATTGGGCTGTTAGCGAGTTGTGTTACTTACCCTGCAAAAGAAGGAATCATTTCCAAAAAACTGTTGACACTGTTGATCAGGTTTGATCACCTGACCCAATAGTTTATCAGATACATCTGGAATGTCTGCTGATGCTTCGACAGCGTAGACAAGGCAAGTGTAACCTCGACTTGGAATAAACATTTACAATATATAATACATAGAGTTTACATTTTAGCTTCAAATCTTTACTTTACTTTACATAGGCAAGACTCGTGTGTTGGTCGAGAGAAAGGGAGGAATGAAATGGTTTGAGCTAGACTGTGCACTGTAATAATAATAATAAAAAGGCCCTTAACATTCCTAGGAACATCCTCGTTGCCTGTCAGAGGACGGTACTGCTGCAGACCTGCTACATCACCAGAAAATTCGTCAGTGGAAACTGATAATGTGACTACGATGAATTTTCTTTCCCTTTAACTAAACTCGACCCTGGCAGCGCCAGAGAATGAATAGTCATTCTTTTCTAACATAATAATAATAATAATAGTCGTCATCTTTACTATTCATGATTGGATTTGATGTGTGTGTGAATTAGAGTTCTTTATTTCTATATTCTCTATTACCTAGGTAAGAATCATAGATGCTTGGGTGTACTGTGTAGTGAATTACCAGTGCGAGATCAATACATAGCTAACACAGTCACAGAGAGTCGATACAGAATCCAAACTTGAGATAGCACAATGACTAACTTTATTACAGAATTGGACACAGTCAAGCCAGTCACTAAACTAAAAGTCTACATCAGTAATATCAAACTCACTAACAAGGGCGTCACTAAAATGTGGCGTTTTAAAGTCCGTCTACTGAAGTGCGCCTCAAAACTAAACTAAGTGTCATAATGAAAGCATGCTTACAGATGCCGAATACTATTTAAAAATGTCCGTTTTTAAGCTTATAAAATTGAAAAAAGACAGACTCAAACATAACCTAATAACAAGCAAAACAAAAATAATATTTAAAAAAGTATTAAATCTAGTTATATCAAAATTTCAGTTTTTTTTTTCCAAGATTGAGTACGCGAGAATTAACATGTACAAACGTTTCACCAGACAGACACAGGGAGTTGATACAAGCTTTGTAAATAATAAGGCATGTCTTCGACTCTGAATATTTATAAGAATGCAGTATTTTCCGTGGCTAAACAGCCCCATCTGCGACCTACATACTTTGCCACAACCAGCGCAGACATAACCATTTTCCGCCGGTGGTCGATTTACATACATATATTCTTTTCGAGGCACCACCAAATTTCAACAGCCACATGCAGATCTTGAGTTGAAACAACAACAAATAAATGTTTTCATAACAATGTAGAAACCAACCTAGAGCTCAATTTTTTCTTCAAAAAGCTGGTAAAGTAACTGACACTGCAGGGAGAGAACAGCCATGGATTATACTCTGTCCCAGGCTTTTTTTCCGCATCAGGAGAACCCATAATGTATCTCTCTGAAGCGTTGCAGAGATTGTTTTCTCCGTCGTGACGTGCTGAGAGGCTGCAAATTGTAATAAATTAACTAGTTAAATTTCCTAGTATGGTTGTTTAAGAAAGTCTTGTCTTTTCCTGCCTCACATGGCTGCTTTGTGGTATACTCCCCGCTCCATATATTACAAAATCAAAGTCTCCTGCCCGCCATAACCTACAGGAGGCTTTCAATTGAATCTAATACTGCTCGGGTAGGCGAACTAAAGTAATAGCAAAATTCTTTATTGAAGAATTTCATGATAAATTAAACAATGTAAAGGACAGTGAATTGCGACTATGAATCTTATCTTATATGATACAGACGTTACTTCAAAAAAGAAGATGATTACGTCCTACGCGTCATGCATTTAGTCATGGATATTAACCAATGACCTAAACTCCGCCAAGTCACTAGTTTTCCTGGCTAGCTCAGGCAACCCATTCCATGCTCTAATAGCGCTAGGGAAGAAGGAGATTTTGTACAAATTTGTCCTAGCATATGGAATGAGGAATAATCTCATAAAAATGATAATGAATGCCTGGTCATTTGCTATAGTCATAACGATGTCACCGACACAGTAGTTTCCCCCTCTCCCCACAGCAGTTCCCCCTGTTATGACATGATTAGGATTTAGTTATTTGTTTCGGGAATAAGGGGAAAGTTGTACTTAGTGACAAGTGACGTGAAAGATAGTTAAAAAACAAGAACTCTCTAAGCGACGCTTTAGAATCAAGACGCTTTCTTCTTTACAGTAAGAATAAGAAGAATTATATAGACAGCTAGTAATAGAGGACACCGGACGGTTCCCCTGAACTACCAACATGATTTACTTTACATTTGTGTTTGGTAATCCACTTATCATAATCAGCTGTTCCTTTCTTACTAGACCATTTTGTGCAAAGTCTACATTACAGCTATTTGTAAGAATTTCTGCGTCTAAACATTTACCTGTTTCTATTGATATGGCTGTAACAACGCCATGATGGCTCGAGTGCCCTCGACGCTGCCATGTCCCATTAACGCTCACACCGCAGTCAGTGATGCCTTCTTCGTTGCTGATTCCAACCTTTTCTTTCACTTCCCTTGCAGCCTTTTCCATACTTTCTTCTGCAACTTTCTTAGATGCAAGGCCTATGGTATGCATTACAGAGTGATAAGATGTTTCAGAAATAGGAGGTGGACTGTTTGTGTGTTGACAAAAATTCAAGAGCGCACTGTGACCTCGACCTATGGATCTTACAAATGATACCATTCTGAGATTTATTTCCCTAAATCCTCTTTTTTGACCATCTCTATTTTCTTTAGAAGATCTAAAGCTTTCTTCAAATGAGCAGTCAGCTGAAGTGCATTTCACAATTAGTTCCTGACAAAATCCAATTCTTGCGCTTTCATTCAAAAACAAATTTAGAGAATAGTTGAAGCATTTACTCTTAGGACATATCAAGTAACTTGCCAAGAAATTATTAAAACATGCTAGGTTTAAAAAGATATTACAATCCAGTGGCTTATCTGATAAACTTGATTCAGATGAAATATCTACATTAGGTGAAGCAGCTTGATGTGTCTCTTGTTGTTCACCAACTTGTCCATGATCATCACTTGTACTACTTGTAGACTTTGCAGACTTGGCCCTTGGGCAGGCTTGGGTATTTATTCCCACGAAATTTTCTTTTTCTACCACAACTTTGCCTTTTATTATGCTTATTGGCCATTATTGTTACACAAATAAAAATGCAATATGAATATAGATCTAAATATCAAAATATACAAAAGAGTCTTTCACCAGCAGCAATCCAAAACGAAAAAATGTTGCTAGAAATTACACAAAATCCAACAGAAAATAAACATGCTTTTGTTGACTGGGACAGTGAAGTAATAGAGTACATTCCCTTAGCTACTTCCTTTATATCTATAAGCATATCGCATTTTAACTTCATTAGAAAATAATTAAAAAGTATTATTTACAAAAAAAACAAAAACAAAAATATTTACCTGCTTATGGTCGTTGCTAAGGTAAACAAACACTACCCCACCTAATACAAAAATTATTTTAAAATACTTCTAGAAGGAATACTTGCCTCAAATAAACTGAATTTGATAGAGAAATGGTTGTACAATATAAATATGATGAGAATGAAAAAGTGATATTTTGGTCATTTCTTACTATTCTCTAACCTTAGATCCACCTTAAGTATTAAAAGTGTTTGCTGTTTTAACACCAGCGTCGACTCAATGTATCGATTGTTGGCCTTTCGTTGGTGTTATCTGTTCCAGTATTGAGTTCAGTGTTACCTCCAGTTGGACTGACGTACCCAACGAAACAAAACTTTGAACACTATCGCTAGGCGTATCAGCTAATCTATGTAACACATCTCCTTTAGTTTTGCTATTAGCCCATTTGTTTATAAGTCTAATTAAGTAGACGCGGTGGTTGAGTGGTTAAGCGCAGTGGCGTCACTAGGGGTGTGCGGTCCGCACCTGGTGACACCCACCAGGGGGTGACACCCAAGTGAGTAAAATGCAACTTTTAAAACTAAAACATTAATACCTTGAATTTGAGAAAAAATAATTTCTTGTAGACACCAGGAAAAGAGTTTCTGAAGCTCAGAGATGTAGAAAAACGCTCGGCGTCCGGGGCTTCGTCCCGGAACACTACGAGTGAGATTAAGGCACTCTAATCATCTAATCTAACCAGTTGAGTGGCAAACCTAGCATTGTTTATTTTAAACTGTTCAGAAACACATAGACTGAAACGCCTCATTCGACGTATAGGGCTGCAAGCTCTATCCACAGCCCTTTCCCAGCTGGCTCCACGGAATTCAGGACTTCTAAAAAAGTGTGACGCCATGCTAGACATGTTTTTGCGTTCCTCTTTTCGGCTTTCATCTTTAAGTCTGACTTTGGTAAACGTGTTTCGTCTTGTCTAATGTGATATGTCTCACAAATGTCAATCGACATTCAGTCGCCACTTTCCTTAGACGGCCTGTAGGGGAAAATATTTCTCTATTGGGTACATTATCTCAGTATGTTATTCCTAGTATCTTTCTCAGCCATCTACTCAGCCTCGTTTCAGCCTTCCACGTCTCGAAGCGTGGGGGCCGCTGGGACAATGATTGTATTGAGAAGCTGGATTTTAATCTCCAGGCTAATTAATTTTGTTTATTCAGATAGGCCTTAATTTTTAAATCCGACATGCAACACCATGATATGATCTTCATCGCTTGAGATAACACCTTCTAAATAGGCTTGGTTAACTTTTCTATTTGTTCAAGATCTGTATAACCAATGCTTATGGGTGTATTGGGTAACCTGCACCCAATATGCATAACTTTGAGGGCGTCTTTATCCGTCATCTCGAGTATACATTAAATTGTATTTCAAAGTAATGCTATGTCGTCTGCAAAATCCAACTCGATTGAAATCCGAATGCAGCCCGTTTAATGTATTTTTATGACATCGTCGATGGCTACAAGAAAGTGAAATGGGGAATAAGATATACCCTAATCTTATATACGTCTCGATGTTTAAGTAGGCCACCGTCTGTTGTGACACAACAACTTGATTCACTTTAGACATGTCGCTGAATCTGGACAAATTGTTGCGAGTTTCCTTATAGCAGCATTAATGCCTTCCAACAAACTAAATAGCAAAGGATTACCCATGTGCCAGTTCATGTGCTACCGTTTGAGAAGTAGAGATAGAATAGCGATCTTCTTGGCGATCTTCTTGGCGATCTTCTATTACAGAAGAGCTCTTCCCGTTTGTTCGGCACATTGTTTCACCAAAAGCAATCCCTGAGAGAAATTAGGATTCCGTTATTAGAACATAGGTTAAGGAATTGTCCTGGATATGGTTTGGATATGTTCTTTCAGATTTGTAAGCAAGTCATAACTAAATGGATAAGTAAATTGTGATATCATGAGTGTTTTTTTTTTACCTATTTGAAATAATAATATTAGTATAATATTACTGAATAATTATAACATATTAAATTAAATCAGATTCCATTTTGCCCTAACTGGCATGGGAGAATAAAGCTGACAGAAGAAGGCCTAACCCACAGGAGCCGAATACGAAAAGGAAACTTCAATAGACAGTTATGCTCCTACTGAGATCACTCAATCCTCATGCTCGGCTTCTCAGGCGCTCTCAAGGGATTAAAAAACAAAAGTGTTAATAAGTTGAACAGATTTATTTACATGGACCAATGTCTTCTGCTCTACTAACTTGAGTGTCTCTCTTGTCACTATTCTTAGAGTATCTCTAATCTTGTAGTTTCTGTCTTTGTCAAACTACACGTATGGTTCCTATATTGCTACTCATTAAATTTCCTAAATCTATCTATAACTCAAGAACACTCTACAAAAAAAAAAAGGATTTGTCGACACTAGATGTAACAAAGTATGAAGGCTGCAACTGGGTTTCGTATCCAAGTGAAATATTGCTTTTTTTTCATTTACTTTTTACCTTTACCTATTCCTTAGTCTGTTGGACCGTTGGGGCACCATGCAAGATTCGTCGACAGTCTTTCTCCATTTCTCTATGTCTTTTGCTTTAGAACCTCTTTCAATGACAGGCCCGTCAATTCTTTTATGTTGTCCTCCCATCGCTTTCTCTGTCTGCCTCTTCTTCTTTTTTTTTATTGGTACTGTTCCCTATGATGATTTTTTAATATGAATATAATTTTTTTAACGCTAGTTAGCAGGTCATCATGGGGTCCAATCTTTGCGGTAACCCTGTCTCTTATCTCTTGGTTTGTGATGCAGTCTTTGAATATGATACCTAGGATCCTTCTGTAGCATCTCTATTCCATTGTTAGGATCCTCCTCGTCAACGTCCAAGACTCACAATACAAATGCGGCCATGACAAGGGAGCGTATCAGTCTAATTTGTTGTCGAGGGCTAATACTTTGCCTTTACATAATAACAATTTTATTTATAAAGCGCTGTTAACAAACAAAATGTAGGCTCCATGCGCTGTAATAACATTACAAACACAAACACGACAGGTACAATGACAAACTAATCTAAAAAAGTTTTAAACAGATAAGTCTTAATGTTCTTCTTAAAAGTGGTGTAGCATGTTGTCTGTCTGAGATCACTAGGGAGTGAGTTCCAAACCTTTGGTCCGTGCACTGAAAAAACCCTCAGACCGTAGCTTTTGAGGGAGAAATGTGGCACCACTAAAAGCGTTGAGTCCATTGAGCGCAGGGCTCTCTGGGGGACATATGGAGTAATCAGTTCGCATATTATTATATGTTCTGAAAGTGCTGCTGTGGAGTGCAATTCGGGCCAGTAGTTCACATTTCATTTAGTGCCACCAAATGCAGTTCCCATAGGGCCTCGATTTATCTAAGGCCGGCCCTGGAGGCAAGAAAAGTGATAACTCAAGGTGTCTGACCAGCTTTAAAAAGTGAACACTAAAGAGGACACGTAAATGAACAACATAAAATAGACGTTCATGAACATCTTGCACACAAGCTCAAAGTAGAAATCTTGAGCTGAATTGTGAATAGAAGAACTTGAATGTGTAAAGCTTAGACTTAGAAGAAAGACTCGTTCCAATGATAAGGATTACAGGAAATTGATTAAATGAGAAATCATAGACCATCAAACGGCTTCATTAGTGAAGACTTAATTTAAAAACAACTTAAATTTTACTTGTTCGATTTGTTATTTCACTGCTAATCTTGAATCACGGTCTAATGAAGTCATCAGTCAAAACAAAGAGACGAAGACATTGAGAACTTTTAGCAAGAAAAAGGAAATACGTTTAAAATATGACCACAGCGTTACGACCTAGTTTCCCACTACATGGCTGCCTGCTCGTGCGGTATGCTCGCCGGACTTTCGTTCCGTTGTCTCCATGGTCTAGGGTTCATACCCTACCCGCTGCCATCCCCCGTCGTCTTGCGGGAGGTTTGGACTAGGAAATAGATTATCTTCAACTCTGAAGGAACATCCAAAACATGTCAAACATTTGACACTTCAAAACAACGTGTTAAATATAGAATACATACACTCACATTGCATCTGGTTCGTAACAAAAACAAATTAAATTTAAATACGTATTAAGCTGTCGTAACAAATTAATTCTCAACCAACATTCTGGAAGGAAGTATGATCATGAGCTGAGGTAGGCCTACTGTCTAAAGACATTAACCCGAAAAGGGAGCACTTACCTAAGGTATTTTGTTTATCATTGTTACTGTCCAATGTATAGAGGTCAAAACTGTAATGAAAAGAATGGATACGAAATTGTTCGTTATTAATGTTAAATGTACTGAACTGAATTTAAATGACTCTATTTTTACCAAGCTTAAAATCAACTCATTCTGTCTGCCTTGTAAAAAGTTTGTACACTCTTTGGCTCAATCTCGGATCAAGTCGACCCTAACCCTATATGCAGTACTTTTTTGTAAAAAAAAATAGGTGCCGGTACTCAATGATGGATTGCCTAACTTTTAAATACTAATAAATTAATAATAAACGTTAAAATACCAGAAAAGTAATAATTTTCCCCACATTGAAAAAGGTGAGAAAGGTGCTGGTCCGCCGTACTGGTGCTAGGAGAGTTTTTGTGAGGGTGGATTATAGTGATATGAATAATGCACCTGAATATCACGTGATCAGGTCATGAGATCTTGTAGAAAGGACTGGCGTTTTTGTGATTTTTCAAGATTGCCTTGGTAGACCAATAAAAAAAAAGAACGAGTAGGTCAGAGAGACAATTTAGTTTAGTACATTCACCCCTCAGTGACGTCAGTTCAGTGAAACCCCAAGTAAAGTAGAACGAGAGTGTAGGACGAGACAAGAGAAACTAGTTCAGTCCAGCAATTACAGTCAGTCGTTTTGTGTTGCTTCTCGTAAAGTACTTCAGTAGTACACGCAGTAAAAGAAGTCAAACATTATTTGAAAGGGGAGTGCTCAAGTTCATGAGTTGTTTGTTTTGTGTTGAGCAGTGTTTGCTGAGAGGCTGATCAAAAGAGATGCAACATTGCTGTCTTAAAGTAGAATTTTCTATGGCGTTTATGAAAATGATCCACGAACTTGAATTCAAAGTGCTGAAACAATAAATACGATGACAAAGACTGAAATGCTTTAAAAGAAAGCCTTCAGGACAGAAGGCTCAAAAGTAAAATAGCAATCATACATAAAACACTGAACCATAATCTTCAAATACAAAAACAAAATTTAATAAAATACTCTGAAAGACACAAAGATAAAGGCACATTCCTCGTCCCATATGCTAGGACAAATTTGTACAAACACTCCTTCTTCCCTAGTGCTATTAGAGCATGGAATGGGTTGCCTGAGCTAGCCAGGAAAACCAGTGACTTGGCAGAATTTAAGTCATTGGTTAATATGCATGACTAAATGCACGACGCGTAGGACGTAATCATCTTCTTTTTTGACGTAACGTCTGTATTATATAAGATAAGAAACAAGGAAACTCTTTAAAAATGTCTCCAGCTAGCTCTGATGGAAGATTAAGAGGACCTGGACACCTGACTGTTTGTAGATCAACCAAGCGCCATTTTGAACAAGGTCATTGAACAGATCTAACGAACAGATCTGTACCATAGTTGAAATTTAACTTGAGATATGGATAAATGTACTATGCTTAGCAAGGCAGGTGAACCTATAGGTACCATGCTTAATAAAACAGATGAATCAATAGGTGCCATGCTCAATAAAACAGATGAATCAATAGGTACCATGCTCAATAAGACAGGTGAATCAATAGTGACCATGTTTAACAAGACAGATGAATCAATAGGTACCATGCTCAATAAGACAGATGAATCAATAGGTACCATGCTTAATAAACAGATGAATCAATAGGTACCATGCTCAATAAGACAGATGAATCAATAGGTACCATGCTCAATAAGACAGATGAATCAATAGGTACCATGCTTAATAAACAGATGAATCAATAGGTACCATGCTCAATAAGACAGATGAATCAATAGGTACCATGCTCAATAAGACAGGTGAATCAATAGGTACCATGCTCAATAAACAGGTGAATCAATAGGTACCATGCTCAATAAGGCAGATGAATCAATAGGTACCATGCTTAATAAACAGATGAATCAATAGGTACCATGCTCAATAAGACAGATGAATCAATAGGTACCATGCTCAATAAGACAGATGAATCAATAGGTACCATGCTTAATAAACAGATGAATCAATAGGTACCATGCTCAATAAGACAGATGAATCAATAGGTACCATGCTCAATAAGACAGGTGAATCAATAGGTACCATGCTCAATAAACAGGTGAATCAATAGGTACCATGCTCAATAAGGCAGATGAATCAATAGGTACTATGCTCAATAAGACAGATGAATCAATAGGTACCATGCTCAATAAGACAGATGAATCAATAGGTACCATGCTTAATAAACAGATGAATCAATAGGTACCATGCTCAATAAGACAGATGAATCAATAGGTACCATGCTCCATAAACAGATGAATCAATAGGTACCATGCTCCATAAACAGATGAATCAATAGGTACCATGCTCCATAAACAGATGAATCAATAGGTACCATGCTCCATAATAGATAGATGAACTGTTAGGAACCATACTTAAAAGACATACGAACTGACAGAAACCATGCTTAACAAGACAGATGAAATAATGGGTACCACGTTTAACAAGACAGATGAACTAATAGGTACCATGTTTAACAAGACAATCAATAGGTACCATGTTGGCTACCATGTCAAAAAGAGACTTAACCGAGACGCTGGTGATATTAGCGCTGTCTGTGATAGCAATTCCTACGAATGTAGATCCCACGACAAGAAGCCTACGATTACTGTGAACTATCACAATCTTAAAGATATCAACGCGAATCCTGCACTCAAGTGTTTAACAAAAGCTGAGACTCAAGTGCGAAATCGAATACTAGGAAACTCACCAAGGTCTGGAGCCAACAGAATTATGTTCAGATACCAAGATCAGTGGGATGCTGATCAGGAAAACCAAATGTAATATATAACATTTTTTTTTCAACAAATAACTAAATTTTGTGGATAAATGTTAATCGGCATATAGAGAAATATTTTTTTCCTTTATATAATTTCCCTTACATTCATGTATTCATCATCATAGAAATAACCGAATGTCTCTCGAGAATAGGTGTCAGCAGTGAGATGAACCACTGTCGTTCTACGAGATGAACCACTATCGTTCTACGAGATGAACCACTGTCGTTCTACGAGATGAACCACAATCGTTCTACTAGATGAACCACTGTCGTACTACGAGATGAACCACTGTCGTTCTACGAGATGAACCCCAGTCGTTCTACGAGACGAACCACAGTCGTTCTACGAGATGAACCACTGTCGTTCTACGAGATGAACCACAGTCGTTCTACGACATGAACCACAGTCGTTCTACGAGATGAACCACAGTCGTTCTACGAGATGAACCACAATCGTTCTACGAGATGAACCACAGTCGTTCTACGAGATGAACCACAGTCGTTCTACGAGATGAACCACAATCGTTCTACTAGATGAACCACTGTCGTACTACGAGATGAACCACTGTCGTTCTACGAGATGAACCCCAGTCGTTCTACGAGATGAACCACAATCGTTCTACGAGATGAACCACTGTCGTTCTACGAGATGAGTTACAGTCGTTCTACGAGATGAGCTACAGTTGTTTTACGAGATGAGCTACAGTCGTTCTACGAGATGAACCACAATCGTTCTACGAGATGAACCACAGTCGTTCTACGAGATGAACCACAGTCGTTCTACGAGATGAACCACAGTCGTTCTACGAGATGAGCTACAGTCGTTCTACGAGATGAGCTACAATCGTTCTACGAGATGAACCACAATCGTTCTACGAGATGAACCACAGTCGTTCTACGAGATGAACCACAGTCGTTCTACGAGATGAACCACTGTCGCACTACGAGATGAACCACTGTCGCACTACGAGATGAACCACAATCGTTCTACGAGATGAACCACTGTCGTTCTACGAGATGAACCAAAGTCGTTCTAAGACTTAGAAAGGGCAAGGATGTATTAATTTTCTTATTAATTACAAACGTTACTTCAATAGAGAAGATGATTACATTTTAGGCGTATTTATGTATCAATTTAGTCATACATGTTTATAAGTCACTTGAAATATGCCAAGTCGTTGGTTTTCCTGGCTGATTAAGGCAGCCCCTACTTCCTCTAATAGCACTAGGGAAGAGGGAGCACTTGTACAAACTTTCATATGGAATAAAAAATGTGCCTTTATCTATGTGTCTTTAATTGATGAATTGTTTTCAAAAGAGTATATTTATGCGAAAAAAACAACTTGCATCATTAATTTAAAAAAAAAGGTATTGTTTGAAACTTGGTGGTGACACAGGTGGTCGTAACTGTATGTGTTTTTAGCCTACCCAAATGGCCCCAGTCCAGCACAGGACGAGCGGTCAACCGTGACCAGCGACAATACTCGCCAGTTCGGCAAGGACCAGTGTTGTAAATATTACGCACGCAGGTCACGGCGGAAGTGATCAACTGGAGTGGTCAAGAAGGTTTGAGAAGGCCAGTTGAGACGCTATATAAGACAGATTTGTCTACTCTGTGTTAATGTTGTCGCCAATTGTGATGTATTTGAAATTAAACTGTTACTAATACTTAGGAGCTTTGAGTTGTGAGGTTCTTTAAGTTCGTTGTGTTGTGTGGTGCAGTCTGCAGAGAGTCTGGATAGTGGAGATTCGTAGCAGTATTTTTTCAAAAGATTTTTAAAAAGCCATTGCATTAGAACTTTGTAATATTTAAAATATCATAATATCAGATTTTTTAATTAAATATCTTTCTAGTTTTTTTTTTTTTGGGGGGGGGGGCTTAAACGAGGGCCGGACCAACCATGCAAGACTATTAGCGGCTTTTTCTTTTTTTTTTTAGTTGGGGGGAGGGCGGAGCTACTAAGTAATGTAGGGTAATTCTTACCCTGTTAACAGCAACACGTGATCATAAATGCCAACGATGCTACTCCCAGAGCCTATGTTAAATGATTGTAGATTATCTATCGCTGTGTCCGCATTCATCTCATCGTAACTAGCGTCCCTGTCTATAAAACTTGAAGAAGCGACCGTCTGGGGAAAAAATCGGTTACTCTTTATTGTTAGGTATTTATTCGAAAAGAAAAAAAAAATTCAAACAATTTGTAAGGCTCTTCAATGAAGAACAGCACATATTAAAAACGAAGGCAATAAAAAAAACTAGACATTCTGGACCAAGATAGAATACATAAATAAATAACTTTTGAGCTAACAAATGTAAATTCCTCTCTATCCGGAAGAAATAAAGAAAACAATAGAGTAGATTAACCGCGGAATAGACCAGCACGCACTACAATTTGGGATAGGATAGAATTATCTTCAGAACAAATGAGGGAACATGCGAAACATGTAAAACAAAACATTACCAACATTTTTTTTGTGGTACTATATTTATAGATTTAGATTTCGGTTTATTGGTCAGTAATTAGTATAGTCATTGGTCACTAATGAATAAAGTCTTTCTTAAGTAATTGGCCAATACTTAGTAAAGTCATTGGTCAGTAATTAGTAAAGTCTTTGGTCAGTAAATAGAAGTCATTGGTTAGTTATTAGCAAAGTCAATGATGCTTATTCTTAAATCACTGTCCTTGGATATTTTTTGTTAGTCAAGTTTTTTTTAAAAAAACTACTTCTATGATTTCAACAAGTTAATTGTGTTTGATGGAAATATTTGTCATTGCTGAAACGTTTATTTTATTGAATGGGGTTTAAAAATATTAACTCTAAACAAATTCAACATTGTTTTTCTTATAAGCACCTCCAATCATCTACATGTCATGTTAACTTAAGAAGCAAGAAGGTCTAATTTACTATGCATACATCGTAACTCTCAAATTAAATTGATGAAACTTTAAAACTTTCAGGCCTAAAAAAATTGACACAGGCCTTAGAAAGTAAAAAAAAAATTCTACAGTCTAATCCAAGCAATTAATATAAATTTTTAAACAACAACTCCGCAATATGCAATGAGAAATCTCTCGCATTCTCTTAGACACACCCACATGAATCTTGTGATGCTACTCATTTTGCCGAATCTCTTCCTCTAGCGATCGTTTCCACCCGAGTGCCACGTTGAGGCAGAGTACCCGCCTACACGGGCATCATAGACCAGCGCAACCGAATCAGAAACTGTATTAGTAACGAACCATGCTAAGATAACTCGTTTAGAGCACGTGAAAGGAAGCGGGCAGTAAGTTCTAAGGTCGCCTTGTCCCCGTACGAGGACAGACCAAAAGCCGCACACCGCACACGAACCAGTTCTCTTTCAAATCCTTGTCCCGATCTCTCTTTATGCAGAACGCGACATTCATAAAGAATGTGGTCTCTTGTTTCCACGTCCTCGATGCAGTGGCGACATTGTGTGTCGTAGTTTACTCAGAACCGTCCAGCGCCACCACTCGTGCGTATTGAGTCTTTGTCTTCACCATGTCAAGGGGAGATAAGGAAAAAAAAAGTAGGGTAACTTGTTATGTGGTCAAGTCATTTAGATCTAGTTGAGGATAACGAGGGGCAGGATGAGGGAGGGGGGGGGGTTAGTGTTATGGTCAATGCTGTAAAAATGGAAATAATTTAAGAAGAAATTAATAAAAAATGAACAAATGCTGTGTTTGACATTGAGCGACTCTCAAAGTGATCTAGACATCTCGAACTATTTTTTTTGTCCTCTACGGAGGAGCCGGGGCGCCGTGGCTGACTTAAGTTAGAGAAAGTAAATACGGTTGGACGTTGTGCTGGCTATATAATTTCCTGCTCGTTAACCGTTGGCCAAAGAAACATCATCTGCTTTATAGATCGCAAGGTCTGAAAGGGTAACTTAATTATGGAGGACCCTCGGTAAAAGTTTGAGAAACACTGCTAAAAAATGTAATCTATACGCAATATAAATCTGGCTATATTAATATTTATTCGTGGTCAAATTTTCCTCTTATTTTATGTTTTAAAAATAAATCTAGTACTATTAATTATTTTCTATACCTGAAGAACGTATACTTTACTCAGAAGAATATGAATCGTATACTCTAGATGTTTGATGCCTTCCTACAGCATATCGGCCTGAAAAAAGAAACATATGTGGATCGACCTTTAGGATTTTCGAACAAAGTATTCATTAAGCTTAAAGCTAATTACATTAGGGAAAATCACCAACAAAAAAAAATATCTGATTAAGAGAATTTGTATAGTTTCTGTATAGTAGGCTACTCATAGCATTGCTCTCTGACCCAATCTCTTTGGAGGGGATCTGGACATGAGAGTATCTTTCTGTGCAGCCTTTATGCGCTCAGCAAACACAACTCAGCTCGGATATACATTTCTTAGTCTATATGAGGCTTCGAACTCGAGCCCTCTCTGGTAGCCAAGACAAACACAACTCAGCTCGGATATACATTTCTTAGTCTATATGAGGCTTCGAACTCGAACCCTCTCTGGTAGCCAAGACAAACACAACTCAGCTCGGATATACATTTCTTAGTCTATATGAGGCTTCGAACTCGAGCCCTCTCTGGTAGCCAAGACAAACACAACTCAGCTCGGATATACATTTCTTAGTCTATATGAGGCTTCGAACTCGAACCCTCTCTAGTAGCCAAGACAAACACAACTCAGCTCGGATATACATTTCTTAGTCTATATGAGGCTTCGAACTCGAACCCTCTCTGGTAGCCAAGACAAACACAACTCAGCTCGGATATACATTTCTTAGTCTATATGAGGCTTCGAACTCGAGCCCTCTCTGGTAGCCAAGACAAACACAACTCAGCTCGGATATACATTTCTTAGTCTATATGAGGCTTCGAACTCGAACCCTCTCTGGTAGCCAAGACAAACACAACTCAGCTCGGATATACATTTCTTAGTCTATATGAGGCTTCGAACTCGAGCCCTCTCTGGTAGCCAAGACAAACACAACTCAGCTCGGATATACATTTCTTAGTCTATATGAGGCTTCGAACTCGAGCCCTCTCTGGTAGCCAAGACAAACACAACTCAGCTCGGATATACATTTCTTAGTCTATATGAGGCTTCGAACTCGAGCCCTCTCTGGTAGCCAAGACAAACACAACTCAGCTCGGATATACATTTCTTAGTCTATATGAGGCTTCGAACTCGAGCCCTCTCTGGTAGCCAAGACAAACACAACTCAGCTCGGATATACATTTCTTAGTCTATATGAGGCTTCGAACTCGAGCCCTCTCTGGTAGCCAAGACAAACACAACTCAGCTCGGATATACATTTCTTAGTCTATATGAGGCTTCGAACTCGAGCCCTCTCTGGTAGCCAAGACAAACACAACTCAGCTCGGATATACATTTCTTAGTCTATATGAGGCTTCGAACTCGAGCCCTCTCTGGTAGCCAAGACAAACACAACTCAGCTCGGATATACATTTCTTAGTCTATATGAGGCTTCGAACTCGAGCCCTCTCTGGTAGCCAAGACAAACACAACTCAGCTCGGATATACATTTCTTAGTCTATATGAGGCTTCGAACTCGAGCCCTCTCTGGTAGCCAAGACAAACACAACTCAGCTCGGATATACATTTCTTAGTCTATATGAGGCTTCGAACTCGAGCCCTCTCTGGTAGCCAAGACAAACACAACTCAGCTCGGATATACATTTCTTAGTCTATATGAGGCTTCGAACTCGAGCCCTCTCTGGTAGCCAAGACACATCTCTCAACGAAATAAGAAACAAAATCACATTTTATTTGAGATTTTCACCAATGCACTCAAGGACGCTCTCAAGTTGCTAAACTAGGTCAGGGACGTCTAATTTGAACTTCCAAATTGCCAACTCCAATGAAAGTTACAAACCGAAAGGCTTAACACTTTGATTGTGCATTGCTAAAATGGGTACAATGGCTAACATGTGACGTTTCAAAAACAACTTGTTCACACTATCTTTATTTTGTACAACGGATGCACCAAAAAGCTTTCTATTAATAGGTATTCCGCCATGTATGAAAATCTCAAGTATTCCAAATTAATTTTTACTGACTAGTTTTAATAAAATTAAAATGTTTCTGTAACCTTTTTTTTTTATTTATCGATATTTTGTTTCATTGGTTTCAATTAAATTTGTAGGCGTTACAATCATGCCAGGATGTATAATTACTGCTTGACGAGCATTTAAACAGCTTATTTCAAACAACTGACAAAAAAGCTTTCTATTAATAGGTATTCCGCCATGTATAATAATCTCAAGTATTCCAAATTAATTTTTACTGACTAGTTTTAATAAAATTAAAATGTTTCTGTAACCTTTTTTTTTATTTATCGTTATTTTGTTACATTGGTTTCAATTAAATTTGTAGGCGTTTCAATCATGCCAGGATGGATAGTTACTGCTTGACGAACATTTAAACAGCTTATTTCAAACAACTGACAAAATTTGACTGCAGCTAAATCTCCTACAAAATGAAAATCTCCTAAAGTCCTCCTAAAAATTGTTAGAATTCTCTTAAAATTGTGTTCACTCTCCTAAAATTAATCAATAAGATATTGATATAATTCACTGCCACCACATTCCTGTGGTATTTTGGTTAATAACCCTTTCCCTTTTCAATGTCTTGTGTAAATAAAGAGTCCCATTCTCGATACACAGCTTTGGCCATAGGTTGAGCATTAGTAATCAGAAGACGCTGTATCACTTTCACCCTTACTTCTTTTTTTCCCAACTGTTGGTGTCAGTTTTATAGAGCTTCATGTTGCGTTTCCATACCTTAAACGTGTGCAACCATCGTCTCTCCTGCTTTCTGTAAGAGCACCACACAGTCTTGCTTTGTGAAGAAACGAAATCCGTGAAATGAACAAACTTCTATTCCAACTTTTAAGCTTCACGTTGTTTTTAAATAAATATTTTTGACCATTTATTTAGTGCCTTATAAAAAGTATGTAAAGATTTGGCTGTTATTCAAAGTACTATCTGGCTACAGATTTTCTACTACTTTCTACTGCGACTTTCTCGTCTCGACTAAAGAGATATCTGAACACAATTCATTTCTTTTCATTATGAATGTCACACATTTAGACCACGCATGTTTCTCATGCCTACTATCTGTCGATTCATTCTGCACTAACATTTATACATCGAATTAGATTTTACATTTACATACATGCGCGCAATCGAATTTAGATAATTTGAGAACCACTGCTAAGAGAAACTCACCCCACTAAATACTAAAGCATAGTACTCTAGAATAGTCTGCATTGCCGTGAAGTTATTGTAGTTAGCTTGTGCTAAGAACTTGGAGTAGCGTTTGTGGTCAATCATCACCACCACGTCTACGTAGTAGTCCTGCACTGAGTTCCGGCGACGTCTGCTTTGTGGGTAGTAGTCCTGCACTGCGTTCCAGCGACGTCTGCTTTGTGGGTAGTAGTCCAGAACTGTTTTCCGGCGACGTTTGCTTTGTGGGTAGTAGTCCAGCACTGTGTTCCGGCGACGACTGCTTTGTGGGTAGTAGTCCTGCACTGTGTTCCGGCGACGTCTGCTTTGTGGGTAGTAGTCCAGCACTGTGTTCCGGCGACGTCTGCTTTGTGGGTAGTAGTCCTGCACTACGTTCCGGCGACGTCGGCTTTGTGGGACTGACCTCAGTTTTGACCGGTTAGATTTATGACCTGTGCTTTTCATATGAATGTCTCTAATGTTGATGGCATTCATTCTCACAGTTTTTTCTTCTGGCGCTGTAATATTCATTACATAATAAAAATACTTTTAAAATATATATATATATAAAGCTTAGTTGTATCAATTAGTTTGGATCAGTTATGTAATTACATTTGTCATAGATCTAGACTCTAGACTTACGAAAATAAATCTGCGCGAGTATTAATATTTTCACTAATTGTTTTTTTTTTAGCACAATTTCTTGATTTTAGCTTTCTCACTACACTATAATCCAATCAATTTACTGAACCGGTATGTGTGGTGTTGGGGGAGAAAGAAGGATGTATCTTTTTTATTGCTTTTTAATGCATTTTTAAAAAGGTGGGGGACAACTTGAATTCGAGCATGAGAGCTTTTTTTTTTTTAACTCACACAAAACTTAATAACATGGAAAGTCACGTGACTTACGAAGTATTCTTACGCGGTCAAACCTATCAAGCGTTGTGGTTTTCAGTATTTCTAAAGTATAAACATATTGGTCGAATGTTGTCGTGGAAAGTGGTCTAGGAGATGCAGTCCATCTAGAATGCGACATCGGTTTGGGGGACATATTTCTCCAAGGCTTTTTTAAAGGTCTTTTTCTCTGAGTCGAAGAGACATTTGGAAGTGTTCAAAAGAAATTCCACTTTCTGAAACGATACTAGTTGACATGTCTTTACAGCGTAACAAATAAGAATCAATTACAAATTTATAATTAGTTCAATGTTTTATTGAAAATGCTCCTGTATTACTAGGCATTCAAGATTAGTGCTTAGTTGGCCTCCTCCATAGTAGAACGACTATGGCTCATCTCGAAGAACATTTTTTCATATGACTGTGGAGATGTGGCAAATTCTTGTTCGCTGTCCATGGCTTTCTTGGTCATTATCCACTGCTTTGAGTTTCCGTTTGATAGCATGGACATAACGGAGGCGGGGCGGAAGGACGATCAGTTTTTCTTGATCCTGTCACGAGTCATAAAGGAGGACTTTCGGGATACGGTTGTTCCCGTCCAGAGGACATGACCAGGTCAGCGCTAGGGGACGTTATCTGTTAAATGTTCATATTCGGAGCTATCTGATTTGACGATTGTGTGCCACACAAGGTCAGCCCGACACAAGATTGAGGACGCAATGAACCCTAGTCGTTCTAAGACTCAAGCAGGCCAGCACACAACTTAACCCTAGTCGTTCTAAGACTCAAGCAGGCCAGCACACAACTTAACCCTAGTCGTTCTAAGACTCAAGCAGGCCAGCACACAACTTAACCCTAGTCGTTCTAAGACTCAAGCAGGCCAGCACACAACTTAACCCTAGTCGTTCTAAGACTCAAGCAGGCCAGCACACAACTTAACCCTAGTCGTTCTAGACTCAAGCAGGCCAGCACACAACTTAACCAATATTCTACGTAATGATCTTAAAATCAAAACAAGCTAAATACAAAAAAAAAAAAAATATTTTTTTTACGGAAACGAAAGTTATATTTAAATCAGTCATGTCATTAAATTCATAATAGGTCTAGACTTACAATAATACATCTTTTCGATTAGAAATATTTTTTACCAATTGTTTTTGTCTAGCGCATTTTCATGGTTTTAGCGTTCTCAATACACTTTGATCCTATCACTTGTCTGGACCACTTGAAAAGGGATAGGTGGAGAATGAACGTGCTTTTTGGGTGATCGCTTTTAAAATGTATTAAAAGGGAACGACCTTAATTTGAACTTGTTGGCTAAAGCCTTCTCAGGCTTCTTAAACACTCTGCTAGCGAAGATCCTATAAACATTGAAGATTGTATAGTTATCTTTTGTTTCTATTTCATGTTTGTGTTCACTAAGACTCGTATAAAGGGGACTCATTCAACTTACACCACCTCTTCAGTCAAGCACCATTTCTTGACATTGTTTGAGATACCAAACAAAATAATTTATTACCAATTGCTAATTTACTATTTAAAAAAATATTTTGTTTTGTCATTTAAAAAGAAATATTTGTCCAAAAGTTCAGCTTGATCCGAGATTGGGTGTCGGAATAATATCGTGTACAAACTTTTAGCCAGACAAAAAGACAGACAGACAGAAAGAGTTCATGTAAGCTTTGTAATAAATATAAAACCGAACTAATTTTTCACTTAATTGTATTACTATTACATAGCACGAGATACATATTTAGCCGCAAAGAGAAGCTGATTATGCAGGAAATTGCATAGCGACTGGGGCAATTGTGGAAAACTGACCAAATTTAATTTAGATTTCTTGTACGCCGATTTCTCTGAAGACCTTTGGATACGAAAAACAGCTTTGTTTGTAATATCTTGGTAGAAACCTAGATCATGTAATGATGAGAGTGTTTATCCTATATTAAATTAGACAAAATACTAAATACTGGATTATAAAGTGATAATACATGAAAACTACATTAAGTCATCTCTCATTTATGTATCCGTCCTGTACGTAGGATGGTCTCAATTAAAAAAAAAGATTAATAAAAATTGAACCCCCAGAGATAGAGTAGATGCAAAATTTAACTGTTGCTGTGGTCGACAGTTAATGAGAGCGTTGTGTGGCCAGCCGAACGACCAAATGCTTTTACTCTCCCCAGCTAATATTAGGCACAGATTAAACTTGAGTGAGATGAGAGAAGTACTCTGGATCCATAAGTTCACCAGGATTCGAACTCATGACCCCACTAACGACTCCGCTATTGTAGCTAATTAAGTTATAATCAATTATATTCATTTTATGTCTACAGAAACCTTTCTTGTTAGCTGTAGGATGTTTAAAATATATTAGATACAAGAGAGGCTTCATTTTCATGAAAAAAATGAATTGATCATATTAATTTGATTACCTTTCCATTTGTAAGATCTGGATTTTTATTGAAAAAAACACTGGCGTTATGGAAAAAATCAGGGCGATATACTGTGTTCTAATGAACAACGTACAAATATGAACAGAATAACATTGGAAGTGTGGTCGAGAGGCCAAGTGCACTTGGCTTGGCTTGGCTTGGCTACCTAGAAGGGGGCTCGAGGTTCGACACCCGACTCGGGTAGAGTTGTGTTTACTGAGCGCCTAAAGGCAGCACGGAAAACCAACTCCTAGATACCCCTCTCTGGCTAACAAATGAGATTGGACCAAAAGCGCTCTGAGCATGCTATAAGCATGAAAGTAGCGCTATATAAAAGCTATAATAATAAAAAAATTTTTTTAATGAAATACACATAATAAACACTGTGGGGCGAAATCCCCGTGGCCAACTAAATAATACACATTAATTTTGTTGTGATATCCAAACTTGGTAAAGGCTTAGAAAATCAACCCTGAGGAAAAATCGGAGAGTCGCTGACTTTAACCTGCGACGCAGCTGTACCAGCACCTGCCTTTAACCTGCGACGCAGCTTTTACCAGCACCTGCCTTTAACCTGCGACGCAGCTGTACCAGCACCTGCACCAGCACCTGCCTTTAACCAGCGACGCAGCTGTACCAGCACCTGCCTTTAACCTGCGACGCAGCTGTACCAGCACCTGCCTTTAACCTGCGACGCAGCTGTACCAGCACCTGCCTTTAACCTGCGACGCAGCTGTACCAGAACAGCTGCATGGAGAGGGAGGCGATGTCATTCCAACCATCTCTAATGCACAGGCTTTCTTCACATTTCTATCAGACGTCCAAAAGTCGTCTCGCGACTGGAGGAAGCTTTAACTCTTTCTCCTAATTGACGATGCCAACGTTGATTTGATCCCCATTAAACTAAATTGATTTTTAGATTTATAAGCTTTAATATGTGTTATGTTAAAAGAGCATTTTGATACCAAATACAACATTTTCTGATAACAAACAGAAACGTTAAGTTTTTGAAGTTTAAACAAAACAGTATAGTGAAATTACGTACAAATGAGCAAAACGAATAATACTATCAAAACGAGGAAAATAATTACGAAGAGAAAGAGTTAATAGCAGTAGTCTTGTTGAGCAATTGAGTTATCTATTATCTTTTTTTTGCGTGTGTTAAGCGTGTGGAATGGTATGCCGATGTGTGTACATTTTACTCGAGCAGCCAGTCTTGTGTGTGTGTGTGTGAGTGTATTTTTCACTGTTGATATGAATTTTTTTTTTGAATGAAATCAAGAAACTATTCTAATGATAAACTATCCCTAATTTACCGGTACCTAAATTTCTGGGTCGATAAATTACCGGGTTCCTTAATGTCCGGTGTCAAATATGCCAATGCTTAAATTTCCTAAATCCCACACTTAACCACTGGACATGTAAACAATAATTTAGGGATGCATTACTCCAGACACTTGCTCGCAACACAATCACATTCTTTTCAGTAAGTTTCGCACAATAAGTTTTTCTTCATTGTAATTTGTATGTTGACTATTGGAACTATTTCTTAAAAAAAAATAATTTAAAATGTACTGTTTTTACCTTTTGGGTCTGGTTTTCACTTTATTTCTATGGAAAATTCCTTCCTGGTCGGTGTCCAAACTATACAAAGGAATATCGAGGTTAAAATGCCGCGAGCGTCTGAGATTAAGTTTGGTTAGAGATTTTGTTTCTGTGCTAAAAGTTACATTGACCTGGTCAGGCATTTGATCTCCAGTGACTTCACTCGCCTCATATTGAAGCATAACTGTGAAGAAAAAATAAGGCTTAAATTTACATGAGGATATATAAGAGCTGTTACTATGACATCCATTAAATGATTTTTATAAAGTTCTTATGAATAATAACAATGATTAACTCTTTCTCTCCTAATCGACGATACCATCGTTGATTTGACCTAATTAAATTAAATTAATGTTTAATTTTATAAACTTGACTTTGTGTTAAATAAAAAGAGCATGCTATTCCCTTTAATTCTGTACCAGATACAACTTTTTCTGATAACAAACAACAAAGCTATTGAAGCTTGGTCATAACAGGGAAGTGAAATAGTAATGAGCAAAATGAAGACAAATAAAAACGGAGAGAAAGAGTTAAATGTGCGTGGAGTGAAAATGAATATCGAAGGCGGCTTAAGTTCAATAACTGATAAATATTTGAATATGTTACTCTATACGAGCTATGTCTGTTGATCTCAAACTGTATCGGATATTTCCATAGGAAACACTAGACGAATGGGGGAGGGGGGGGTAACTGTTGTGTGATTGAAAACATTCCAAAAAAATTTCTTGCTTTTTCCAACTTTATGTGTTCATTAAGATGCTCTGTCAGCATTTCTAGAAATCACGTCAAAAAGCAAACGCCTCTTAAATTAACATGAAGAACCAGAGAACGAATATCTGTTATCTCAGCACACAAACATTATCAACATTGATCCACATAGATTGTTATTTATACAATAAATTTTACTTATAATTGCATTGTTCTTTCATTATTATTTAGTGTATAATTAAATAATGTATTTTGATTGGAGTTTTTTTTTATTCTTTTTTTTTTGGGGGGGAGGGCGAGGGGTAATCAAGGTTACAAAAATTATAAATGAGGTAGACATAGGTCAAAAGTTTGGGAAACACTGCCTTAGTCTGTTGGACCATTGGGGCACCATACACGATTAGTTGACCGTCTTTCTCCATTCCTTTCTTTTGTCTTGGTTAGAACCCCTTTCAGTAGCAGGCGGAAAGAGAACCCAAACCGACCACAGGAAGACACACGGTTATGTCTGCTTTGGGTGTGACAAACTCAGTAGATGACAGCAAGGCTGCGTTGCCAAGTAAAATACTCCTCCTTAATCTTCGAATCGGAAGTCAAGCCTTATAGATTGGCATTAAGTGTGTCTCTCACTGCTAATACCTTTAGCACAATGGTATTGGTTAATTTTTTTTACATGTAATTACAAAAGAGACTCCAATGAGCTCTTATACAAGGTAATACATTCTGACGTTATTACCCAAATAAAAATCTCTCTTCTATTACGTTATAACACCAGAGATTCTAACGACTTTTTTTTATAAGGCAGAACAGTAGAGTCTAAGTTATTAGAATAGTGTTTATATTAATAGATCACACTGACCGTCAGTACTTGAGATATGACAGATGAAAACAGAGAAAATGACAACAATAATAGACATTCTTCCAATATGTTCTCTCAATTACAGTCTGTTGATATATAAACGTTTTTGCAATATAAAATTTGCAAATTTAATGCATTTAAAAAGAACATTCAACTCTTGTCTTGTGACTAATGTACAGAATTACACACATTATACTTCTTGGTTTTCTGACTTCTTATTTGGTACATTAAACCGCTGCGGCTTCAATCGTGAATATATCTTTGTTGTTCTAGCCCCCAAATAAATCGATCAATTAAATATTTATTATAAGACATCAGTTAGGCCAGGTTCGTATATAATTTCACATTCACTTTCGCCTATCCTTTGGTCTGCTGGACCGATGGGGCACCACACAAGATCTGTTAACCCTTTTTCTCCATTCTTCTCTGTCATTTGTCTTTGATAAAATTTCATTCTGATAATATTGAACCCTGCCTTTGTTACTTGCCTGGTTTAACAAAGTCGGGGGCCGATTTTCAGTTTGTTTCCCGCAGACTGTCTTTGTAACCTTGCTATTTTTTTAAATTTTATCTTTATTTTTC
Organism: Biomphalaria glabrata; assembly: GCF_947242115.1. Taxonomy (NCBI): domain Eukaryota; kingdom Metazoa; phylum Mollusca; class Gastropoda; family Planorbidae; genus Biomphalaria; species Biomphalaria glabrata. The sequence goes on from NC_074719.1 coordinate 47,064,348, forward strand.
ATTTATGTTTCATCAAATACTTAAGCCATTGTAGGCAAACATAATAGACCCCAATTCATTTCAGACAAAAAACAAAAATATTAAATATATATCATGCTAGCAGTTCACACCGGCTACACCCGTTGATTTGTTCCAAGGTTTTATTAGTTAATAGTGTTTATTATGGCCGGAACCCACTTCTTTTTTAAAATTATTTGAATAAATGGCCTACATGTTATTGATCACTCTAACGTACTTTACAGCAAGTGAATTAGTTTACCTGTAACAATGAAGTTTAACGACCCGCTCCCTCTCTGTCTTTCTATCTCTCTCTCTTTTTCGCTCTCTGGAACCTAAATCGACCACCATCGGACAATAGTTATGCCTGCGCCGACTATGGCAAAATATGTAGGTCGCAGCTGGGACTGCGTGCCTACGTGAAATACTGTACTTCTCATTAATCTTCTTCTTGTTGGGATTCTAAAGATTACATGGATTTGGCACTTTATCACTAACATGGACATTCAGTTCAGACTAAGATAGTGAGTCTCTTTCGTTAATAAGTTAACAATTATTTTTATATTAGGATTATATCTAAAGGCGTACCAAGGATGCCAGCCAACCGGAGTGGCTAGTCCTGTCAGCGCCCCCCCCTAACCTTACAATAGTGTACGTAATACATATTTGCATAGTCATGTGAGAAATACATAGCTTACAAATAATGAAAACGAAGCTAGCTAATGAACTATATGTAGTAACAGTCACAGTCCTAGAAATACATGTACATTTAGCCATGCTGCTTAAAAAATTAAGTGTCTGACTTACTTACTTACTTCGCATTCGGCTGGGGTTGAAAATTAACAAAGCGGATACAAATCAGTGAAATGATTAATACAATTATTCATGCTAGCTTATCTGAATTAGTGAAATATATGTTTTGTAATGTTTTGGTGCCACCCCCTTACGCGCCGGCACCAGAGGCGGATGCTCTTCTCTCCCCACATTTGGCACGCCACTGATTCTAACTTGTCTCAATAAGGATTACTTAGGTTGGACTGCTCTCTATCTTGCAGTTTCAGAATGTATCCAGCTTTTATTGGACAAGTCAAGACTGGACGTCATTGAAAAAGGTCTGCTGCATACAGTAAAAAAACAGGAAATGTCAAGATTTGGAACATGTTCCTAGCACGTCCAGAGTAGTCCGATCTAAGGTCAAGGATGCAGGCTAGTAAACAATCTGTTTCCTTGTATAGCGAGACATTTAATCTTCAGCTTATTGGAACTACAGTGCCAGAATATTGGTGAATATTTGTGTCCATTATATCCCTTTCGTTAAATAACAATTTTTTCTTATAAAGTTGTCAATGTGATAAACACTGACCAATATTCAGCTAAATACAAGACAAAGAATGCACCAAAAGGATGTCGCGTTTCATTATAAAATAACATGTGTGTGTATAAGTGAAGGGTGGTCCATTACAAGTCAAGACTACATATCGTGGACTAGCCAGTACTGCCTAACTGGCCCTGTATTGGTATGGCCCAATATATACAGCATATGAATTACGACTATGACTAAGACTGCTTTATTGATCCATGAGGAAATTTGTTGTGATTACAAGGACTCTTTTCTCATAAGTAGAAGTCTGCAGAAACTAACAGATAGAGAGAAGGAACACGAGGAACACAAGAAACAAGAAACATAAGGAACACAAGAAACAAGAAACATAAGGAACACAAGAAAGAAGAAACATAAGGAACACAAGGTAATTACTTCAATTGTCATTACAGACTTAAGTAAAGCAAGGAATCAGCAGTACAATGGGGAGGGGGGGACTGATTTAAATAATGCTACATATATAAGATCACAGACCTACATGATAATCATAAGGCTTGTGTTCGAGTCCGAAGATTAATGAAGAATGCAATATTTCCCGTGGCTACTCAGCCCCAGCTGTAGCCTACATATTTTGCCAAATCCAGAGCAGGCAAAAATATTGTCCGCCGGCGGTCGATTAAGATTTTCTTTTCGTCGTCTACGTCTGTCCTCTGTCGCGGATTTTGATTTGGTCTCAAGTGTGTACATAAAAAACATGCAAAAAGAAAACTGAACCACTTCCACATGAACTGTCTAATAAAAATACGTAATGTTAAATGGCATGAAAAAATAGCCAATACTGAAGTCCTTCGAAAAGCGGCCTGCAAAGTACCCACACAATCTTGATGCAGTTCAGGCTTCGATGGGCAGCACCCATCTGCAGAATGGAAGACCGCCGCATCCCTAAACGTCTCCTGTATGGCCAATTAAGGGAAGGAAAGCGCTCACAAGGTGGACAAAGCAAATGCTTTAGGGACACCCTCAAAGCTTCTCTGAAAGCCTTCAGCATTGCTACAGCCACCTGTGAGACAGGCGCATGATTTAGACTTAGAAGACGATCCGATGCGAAAAGTTTTCCTAAACATTAATTTATTAAACTCTTGAATCTATAATACATGGGCACCCTGAGGGGTACATTGTGATGCAATTGAACCCGCCTCCCCACCCCGGATTTTGACTAAATCTACATCTACGTAATAAACCAAAAAAAAAAAACAGTTCTGGAAGATGCATTTCATTATAAATTATTTTTTTTTAAATTGGCTAAAACGTGGCTACTCAGAATTCAGAGGCGCGCACGTACATGGTTGGCCATCCTTTCCATACGCCTAGGCTAATCACTTCCATAACCAGTGGAAGCACTACTTGTTCAGTTGCTACTTAGAAGTTAATTGATTTGATTGCGCGAACAAATGGCTAAAATTTCGATACTCAGAATCCAGTGGGGTGCAAGTGCCCCTTGCGGGCGCCCATGAATACAGATATGTAATGTGATTTCTTCGGAGATAAATAGTTTTTAAAATATATATTTTTAAGTTTTATTTCTTATTACCATATATTGTCATTGGAAATACGCCATTTTGATTATAAGGTTTAATACTAGACTATCTCCCTTGAATTACTTGCCAACTTTTTTCTGTTGCTGTTTTGCAAACAAGCTTTTGTACTTTAAGCAATAACTAAAAACTAGATATAAATTATGTAATAGAAGTAATAACATAGATCTACAAAGGCGAAAAAAATAATAGAAAAAATATTAACATCAAATATATAACCTCCAACTTTAAGCTTGACATGTTGTAGTCATAGCGTAATTTAATCTTCGTTGTTTCTTATATAATATATATGTATATTATAATATATAATAAGAACAAATATTTACACCACCACATCATTCAAGTACAATTTCTTTCACTTTTTCGATTCCAAACAAAATAATTAATTACCAATAGTAAGCAAACAAATTGGCTAATTTTAAATGACTGCTTGATGCACAGGGTTAATTAGATACACGGGTAGGCCTGACACACACACAAACCGTAATAGAATAAAGAGAAATAATAATAATAATAATAATAATAATAAAACTATTGAATGTAAAACAGTGAACAATATAAAAATAAGCAATATCTACAAAAAAGTTGAGAAAGTCATGATTGGATTGTGGCATGGAAAGGAAGATTCGGGAAATGTTACAATGGCATCGGAGTTAGTAACCTTGTGATGGCTCCAAATAGAGACTGGGCCGATAAAAAAAAATCATTGATTTTATTAAATCTCTTCAATGGGATAAAAGAGCAGCAAGATGAAATAGTATGAGTGTTACTACTTCTCTGGACCAAATAGGGGAACGAGGGGGGAGACACTGTGAGAAGCGTGCAAGGTTCGACAACCGACGCGAGCAGAGTTGTGGTTACTGAGCGCCTAAAAGCCAGCACGGACAATTTCTCCCAGTTGTCCCCTCCTCCCACTGGTCCACAAATGAGATTGGACTATAGCTGAGCATGCTATAAGCATGAAAGTAGCGCTATACAAAAGCTATAATTTATTTTATTTATGAGTGTGACAAGCAGAGTGCATTTGTCATACATAACTGCTTTTGAAGCTGGCCGACGATATAGGATCCAAACTAGAGAGATTTGATCGGGACTTCGTTTATGTTACGTCACATTTTAGACTTAGACCTCAGTTGAACTGTATGTCGGTGAGATAACAAAGAAAGTGAACGACGAGATCAGTATTGACCAAGATAACTCACCGTACCTTGCCCTTCCCCTTTACGAGCCTGCCGGTGATCCTAACAGTAACCGATGTAATACGGAGCCGGCGCTGGCGAAGCTCTGAACAGGGAAAGGTGATTACATCACACCTAGTTCTGCCGTGAAAACTACAATAGTACGTGTCGGCGCGTGTTGAAAGGTACGGAAGAAGAAAAGGTAAAAATAGCCACCGGTACGGTAGAAGAGAAAAACTGTCTCCATAGAAGAATGTAAATACTAGTGGATTAATGAAAAGAGAGGGGGAAGCGGTAAGTGGAATCACTACCCACCCCAACCACACATTGTTAAACAAATTTAGTGTAATAGAGGAGCCAGTTTTCTTTTCTTGATCAGGTTACACTCGACCTATACCCCCCCCCCCAATCCTGTAGCTGGAACATTCTTAGTCACACTCAAAGAATTTTTTTCAGAAAAAAAAAATCGCGAAACGTGAATTAAATCTCAAGCAGAACTCTAAGGCTGTACGTCCTCTCCCCTAGCTCTAATTGTAAGTCTCTACTACGTCCTCTCCCCTAGCTGTAATTATAAGTCTCTGCTACGTCCTCTCCCCTAGCTCTAATTGTAAGTCTCTACTACGTCCTCTCCCCTAGCTCTAATTGTAAGTCTCTACTACGTCCTCTCCCCTAGCTCTAATTGTAAGTCTCTACTACGTCCTCTCCCCTAGCTGTAATTGTAAGTCTCTGCTACGTCCTCTCCCCTAGCTCTAATTGTAAGTCTCTACTACGTCCTCTCCCCTAGCTCTAATTGTAAGTCTCTACTACGTCCTCTCCCCTAGCTCTAATTGTAAGTCTCTACTACGTCCTCTCCCCTAGCTCTAATTGTAAGTCTCTGCTACGTCCTCTCCCCTAGCTGTAATTGTAAGTCTCTGCTACGTCCTCTCCCCTAGCTGTAATTGTAAGTCTCTGCTACGTCCTCTCCCCTAACTGTAATTGTAAGTCTCTACTACGTCCTCTCCCCTAGCTGTAATTGTAAGTCTCTACTACGTCCTCTCCCCTAGCTGTAATTGTAAGTCTCTACTACGTCCTCTCCCCTAGCTGTAATTGTAAGTCTCTACTACGTCCTCTCCCCTAGCTCTAATTGTCTCTACTACGTCCTCTCCCCTAGCTCTTATTGTAAGTCTCTACTATGAGTCAAGGTTTAGTCACAACTATTTAGATGTACTTGTTAGATGACATATGTTAGAAGACCGTTATGTCTTCCCTCTGTTGACATAATGGAAACGTTACTTCTAGTCTCATGGATCGTCCATGAAGGATATTAGTGCCGTGGGAGCTATGTGAATTTAACTTATTTGTTGATTTTGATATGAATACAGGTGAAACAGGAAAGTTTATTATTGATTGCATATTTTAGGTATTAATTTTTTGCTTTTCTATTTCATTTGAGGCCACATTATTCACTTCGCATTGGGCCGCCCTTTTCGTTTTACCTCCAATTATGTAAGGCAGGCTCTGCTTGTAGACAGTAGACTCCACTCAGCACTTTAAGGGTTCAACTTCCGTTTAGATTACTTCCGTTTTGATTACTTTCGATTCCGCGAGGAGTGTAGTATGTCTTCGATTCCATTTTTTTTTTTTGTTTGCATTTTTTTTTCCGCTATGTCTATAAAGACATTTTTGATTGAACGCAAGGATCTGGAGGGTGGCTTGGTCCACCCACCAGGCACTCTGCTACTAAAATTGTCCGGATAGGGAGCAGTCAGAGCTTCGATGGCGTCCATCGTCGCCGCCTTGAGGCTCGGGCCGGAGGAGGTGGGTTCCCTGTACCGCTCCGAGAATCCCTTCCTATGGTTCCTCCCGACTAGTTATGGGAGATTTCAATCATCTTTCGTTGGCTCAACACTTGCCAACATATACTCAATATGTTAATTGTCCCACACGGCACGATTAAACCTTGGACATGTGTTATAGCAACATAGAAGTGGCCAACACATCTCGATCGTTATTTCCCCTCGGAGATTCGGACCACACAATCCATCTTACACCAACGTACAAACCGGTTTTAAAAACAACAAAACCCGAAGTACGGTCCATCCAGTCATGGTCTGACGACGCTGTTTTACAGCTACAAACTTGTCTGGAGCAGATTGGGATATGTTTGTAAACAACTGCCCAGACAGATGAACTTACCACAACTGTTAATTCGTACATCCAGTTCTGTGAAAGCATGATTGTACCAAAGAAGAAAATTAAAACATTCAGTAATAATAGACCCTGGATTACCAACATTGAAAATTAACATTCTGTCGTCATCGAGAAGTACATAGAAGTCTATTTATAAAGCGCTGGTTATGTGTATGTGTTTTTCGTGTGTGAATGTCGTTCGTATGTGCATCTATATTGTGCATCTATATTGTGCATCTATATTGTTGTACAGTAGTTACGCTGAGGTTGTCAATTGTAGTCAAACCGAATTTCCATTTGATTGGATCAATAAAAGTTATCTTATCTTATCTTATACTTTCTTTGTCTATTCTCTTTATACTTTCTTACTCTATTCTCATAATACTAATATATATATATATATAAGAGACGGCTTATCTTGATTAGAGAACTGCTGTTCGCCGACCATACTGCACTCATGTCTCATTCACAAGAAGGATTGCAGAGGCTTATGAATGCACTGGCAGCTGCTTGTCAAGAGTTTGGCCTCACAATCAGCCTCTCCAAGACTGAAATCCTGGCACAAGGTGTTGCAGAAATACCAGTGATACACATTGGAAATCATACACTTGCGGTGGTGCAGGAATTAACATACTTGGGAACAACAATAGCAAGCAACCTAGATATAGACACTGAGCTGACAAAAAGAATAAGGAAGGCTTCTGCAGCAATGGCAAAACTCTCCAAGCGTGTGTGGGAAAATACCCAATTGACCACGGCAACAAAAATCCTTGTCTACAATGCCTGCGTTCTGAGCACACTTCTTTATGGCAGTGAGAGCTGGGCAACTTACATGCGTCAAGAACACAGATTAAATAGCTTCCACCTACGCTGCCTGCGACGCATACTGTGCATCTTCTGGAGGGATCTAGAAAAGGACTGGGTCAATTTTAGTGTGGTAAATGTGTAATTAAACATGTTAAAGAAAATGAAATTAAGAAACAGTAAAAGAAGGATGTATAAATGGTAGAGAACATCCTCCTGTTTAGCGAGACCTCTACCGGCCTTTTTTGTTCAATCAAAAAAAAAAAAACCATCAATAGTATGATAGTTTGTTAGTCGGAAGAAATTGGTCCGTTCTGCCGTAAAAAGGAGGTAGACCATAGAATCGCGTTGGTGAAGAGGCATTAAATTGTTTTATTCAAAAGAACCTAGTGAATCAGTGGCGTAGCTAGGGTGGGGGAAGGGGAGGTCCACATTTTAAACACCCCAGGGCCCACCACTGGAGGGATCCTCCAAATGAGAGCCCGAAATTTGTTTTTAGATTAAATATTATTATTATAGTTTTTATATAGCGCTACTTTCAAGCTTATAGCATGAAACCCTAACGCTTTTGGTCCAATCTCATTTGTGGACCAGTGAGGGGAGGGGGTATCTAGGAGTTGGTTTTCCGTGCTGCCTTTAGGCGCTCATTAAACGCAACTCTGCCCGAGTCGGGTGTCGAACCTCAAGCCCCCTTCTAGGTAGCCAAGCCAAGCCAAGTTCAAGAGTACTTGGCCTCTCGACCACGCTTCCCATTATCTCATATCATGATGTCAAATGTCAAAATGAAGGAGCTGCCAGGGCTCCCAAACCCTAGATACGCCAATGTTGTGAATCAATCTTGTCGCTTAGATAGAAAAGTTTCTATTTAGAAGAGGAAACGACGTAACTGAAATTGATTTTTTTTTTCTTTTTTTTACATTTTAATAATAGCGCTTTTATTCAGATATAATTATAAGGCTTCTCTTCGAGTCCGAAGATTAGTGGGGAATGCAGTATTTCCGTGGCTAAGCAGCCCCAGCTGTGACCTACATATTTTGCCACATCTAGCATAGGCTTAACCATTGTCCACCGGTGTTCGATTTAGATTTTCTTTTCGCCGTCTACATCTGTCCTCGGCAGTGGATTTTCGTTTGGTCTCAAATGTGTATCCCGTAAAACACAATTCAAATGCAACCATTTTTGAGTTTGTTTTTCCAAGAATGGCGCCTTTTTATTTCCTCTTTGTAAGCAGTAACGTCTAGGATATTTGTACCGACACAAAATATAACAAGGCCAAAATAAATATATACAACTAGATTACTTTAGTAGATGTGTATTTTCGGGAATAGACAGACAGACAGACAGAAAGATAGATAGATAGATAGATAGATAGATAGATAGACAGACAGACAGAATGACAGACAGACGGACGGATGGATGGATAGATAGATAGATAGATAGATAGATAGATAGATAGATAGATAGATAGATAGATAGATAGATAGATAGATAGATAGATAGATTTGTTTATGTTTGCTTTTGCCAAGATATAATCTTACCCACTTTTAGGTAGCCAAGCGCTTTAACATCCGGTCGCCATGCCTCGATATGTAGATCTAGATTTAGTTTATTTGTGCATGAATTAGTAGACATATGTCAAACCTATACCTTGGAATAATGTAGAGCTTCTTTTTTTTCCACAGCAAATTGGTATACTAACTTTTTATTGGTAGACCGAACGCTATGCTGTCACAAAAATTTGAACTAAAGGATTTATCCAACAGTCATACCAACTTAACGGCCATGCGTGACAGCAGGAGTGGATATGCATGACTAAATGCATAACGCGTAGGACGTAATCATCTTCGTTTTTTTTTTTGAAGTAACGTCTGTATTATATAAGATAAGAAGATAAGAATGCCTTGGATGGGTTCGTCTTTCTTATGCTGTCTGCTGCTGTAGCTGTAGGGGGGGGGGTGTCATCGTCCATTCCGCAGGAGGCAATAGAGATGTAGTCTGTAGGTGTCATCTTGAGACTATACTAGGTGGGCAGATCTCAGAGTACTTGAAACTTGCCAGTCAAGGGCATAGAGAAATATGTAAGAAGATTTTCTAAATTATGTTTTGATATGTAAACTTTATTTAAGATAAGATAAGATAAGATACGATACAACATAAGAGAATGGACGGACCTGCCATTGAAAGAAGTTCTAACTAAGGCAAAAGATAGAGAGGAATGGAGAAAGACGTCGACGACGGTCCATTAGACTTAGGGATAGATAAAGTTAAAGATAAGATAATGTTTATTAATCAAATCAAATGGAAATTCAGTTTGACTACAATTGAACACCTTAGCGTAACTACTGTAATGATAACTATAATTTAGATGCAAATTCAAACAACATTCACGCACGAAAGAATTACACACTCAAAAACAGGCTCTATGAGTTCTACTTCTTAGTACTTCTCAATGACGACAGCTCCTAATACAAGTATTTCAAGCAGATATTATCTGATAATTTATATTGATGGCTAGGAATATATTTATTTCAAAACAAGTTTTTTTTTTTGAGGACATATTTAGTCATATATTAAGAAACAAACATTAATAGCAAAATTGTTTGAAGGGGCGCGGTGGCTGAGTGATTAAGCGCTTGGCTTCTGAACGTGTGGTTCTGAGTTCCAATCTCGGCGAAGACAGAAATTTTCAGTTTCAGGATGTTTGTCCATTCAACTGTAATGGGTACCTGACTGTAGTTGGAGAAAGTAAAGGCAGTTTATCGTTGTGCTGGCCACATGACATCATGCTCATGTTAGAGACAGATGACATTAACATCATCCGCCCCATAGATCTTGTGCTGGCCACATGACACCATGTTCATGTTAGAGACAGATGACATTAACATCATCCGCCCCATAGATCTTGTGCTGGCCACATGACACCAAGCTCATGTTAGAGACAAAATGACATTAACATCATCCGCCCCATAGATCTTGTGCTGGCCACATGACACCATGCTCATGTTAGAGACAGATGACATTAACATCATCCGCCCCATAGATCTTGTGCTGGCCACATGACACCATGCTCATGTTAGAGACAGATGACATTAACATCATCCGCCCCATAGATCTTGTGCTGGCCACATGACACCATGCTCATGCTAGAGACAGATGACATTAACATCATCCGCCCCATAGATCTTGTGCTGGCCACATGACACCAAGCTCATGTTAGAGACAGATGACATTAACATCATCCGCCCCATAGATCTTGTGCTGGCCACATGACACCCTGCTCATGCTAGAGACAGATGACATTAACATCATCCGCCCCATAGATCTTGTGCTGGCCACATGACACCATGCTCATGTTAGAGACAGATGACATCTGCCCCATAGATCTTGTGCTGGCCACATGACACCCTGCTCAAGTTAGAGACAGATGACATCCGCCCCATAGATCTTGTGCTGGCCACATGACACCCTGCTCAAATTAAAGACAGATGACATCCGCCCCATAGATTTTGTGCTGGCCACATGACACCCTGCTCAAGCTAGAGACAGATGACATTAACATCATCCGTCCCATAGATCTTGTGCTGGCCACATGACACCCTGCTCAAGTTAGAGACAGATGACATTAACATCATCCGCCCCATAGATCTTGTGCTGGCCACATGACACCCTGCTCAAGTTAGAGACAGATGACATCCGCCCCATAGATCTTGAGCTGGCCACATGACACCCTGCTCAAGTTAGAGACAGATGACATCCGCCCCATAGATCTTGTGCTGGCCACATGACACCATGCTCATGTTAGAGACAGATGACATCTGCCCCATAGATCTTGTGCTGGCCACATGACACCCTGCTCAAGTTAGAGACAGATGACATCCGCCCCATAGATCTTGTGCTGGCCACATGACACCCTGCTCAAATTAAAGACAGATGACATCCGCCCCATAGATTTTGTGCTGGCCACATGACACCCTGCTCAAGCTAGAGACAGATGACATTAACATCATCCGTCCCATAGATCTTGTGCTGGCCACATGACACCCTGCTCAAGTTAGAGACAGATGACATTAACATCATCCGCCCCATAGATCTTGTGCTGGCCACATGACACCCTGCTCAAGTTAGAGACAGATGACATCCGCCCCATAGATCTTGAGCTGGCCACATGACACCCTGCTCAAGTTAGAGACAGATGACATCCGCCCCATAGATCTTGTGCTGGCCACATGACACCATGCTCATGTTAGAGACAGATGACATCTGCCCCATAGATCTTGTGCTGGCCACATGACACCCTGCTCAAGTTAGAGACAGATGACATCCGCCCCATAGATCTTGTGCTGGCCACATGACACCATGCTCATGTTAGAGACAGATGACATCTGCCCCATAGATCTTGTGCTGGCCACATGACACCATGCTCATGTTAGAGACAGATGACATTAACATCATCCGCCCCATAGATCGCAAGATCTGAAAGGGGAAACTTATTGTTTAAACACGAAACACAATTATAAGATAAGAGAATCACTCACACACGCGCAGTGCTTTTTTTTTGTTAAAGTCTTTTTCTCTTTGGTTACGTCGTTCATTGGACATTTCCATACAAAGGCGATAAAACTATTTGCAGCTATGTTTGGTCTATCCTGTGTACAAAAACTAAGGCAGCATTGATACGGTTGTTTTATTGAAAGGTTAGGCCTAAATGATTTTTGTTTACACACTGTAGCACTGTAGAGTTGAATTTTCGAAGCTCGTCCCTTGATAGCACTAAATAAGTCTATTAGAGAGGACAGAAGGCTCAAAAGTAAAGTAGCAATCATACATAAAACACTGAACCATAATCTTCAAATACAAAAAACAAAATTTAATAAAATACTCTGAAAGACACAAAGATAAAGGCACATTCCTCGTCCCATATGCTAGGACAAATTTGTACAAATACTCCTTCTTCCTTAGTGCTATTAGAGCATGGAATGGGTTGCCTGAGCTAGCCAGGAAAACCAGTGACTTGGCAGAATTTAAGTCATTGGTTAATATGCATGACTAAATGCATGACGCGTAGGACGTAATCATCTTCTTTTTTTTAACGTCTGTATTATATAAGATAAGATAAGGGAGAAAGTCTTTTTTTTTAAATCCAATTATGAAATACAAACCTTATCTAAGGGAAAGAATTCCACACTTGCAAGCATATCTCTCGTTAATGTAAAAATTATTTTCCTTATGCGATATCAAACAAAATAATTAATTACCTATATTCAAATGACTAATTGTTTAATTTTGTTTTTGATTTATTTTTTATTAGCTACAATAAATAATGGTTTCAATTCTCAACTCAATTCGAGAACGGGTGAGGTAAAAATAACATGTTCAATAATCTAAGGGGACGAAACTCTGCTTACTTAGACTACTGATGGAATTAATTTCTCTTGTTAGAATCAAACAAAATAATTATTTACAAGTAATTAATAGACTAATCGGATCATTGTTGTTTTTTTTAGCTGATTCGTGTCTTGTCTTTGCCAAAGAATAATCGTGCAAAATTTCAACTTGTTCTGAGAATGGATGCTGGAGAAACAAGGGGCACAAACTTTTTACCAGACAGACAGATGGACAGACAAAGTAAGTTAATATACGATTTGTAAAAATGGCAACTGACTAGTGTATTAAAGGAGATTTGATACGAAGATCAACTGTCACGCATTGAACTATTGTTAAAATTATAACTCAATTCTTTTTACTTATCTTATAAATTACTGACGTTACTTCATTAAGAAATATAATTACGTCTGAATAGCCAAGTATATTAATCAAAGACTAAAAATTCCTATAAGTTGTTGGTTTTCCTAGCTGATTTAGACAACCCAATACATGCACTAAAAGCACCGAAAAGAAGGAGCACTTGTACGAATTTGTCCTAGCATATGAAATAAGAAATGTGTCTATGTCTTTGTTTCTGGGTTTTGTGTTTCTCTGTATTCTCACCTTGTGTCATAGATGTTCTCCTGAATTGTCTGAATTTAGTAATATTTTTTAGTAGGGTAACTCTACTCAAGTGTGAATATTCGTTTGTTATAAATGGTTACAATGAGGGTTGCCTGGTGGTGCGGTATGTGCGTTCGGTCGTCTCGATGTTCCTCGGTTCAAACCCTGCCCGCTGCCATCCCCCGTCGCCCTGAGGGATGTTTGGACTAGGAAGTAAATCATCTTCAACATCCAAAACAAGAAAAACAATTTACAAACATTTTACAAACAAACATTTTACAAACAAACATTTTACAAATAAACATTTTACAGTCATTTTACAAACAAACATTTTACAAACAAACATATTACAAACAAACATTTTACAAACAAACATTTTACAGACATTTTACAAACAAGCATTTTACAAACAAGCATTTTACAAACAAACATTTTAGAAACATTTTTAGAAACAAACATTTTAGAAACAAACATTTTAAAAACAAACATTTTAAAAACAAACATTTAACAAACAAACATTTTACAAATCTCAAGGCTCAATTTTGCCTCAGTTTCTTTTCTTATTCTTTTGTTAGCAACAGTGAATTCATTGTTAGTGTCAGTGGCGTAGCTAGGAATCTGCCGTTCTTTGGGGGCCCTGGAGTTACTTCTTTGGTGGCCCCTGCATTTTGAGTAATATTTAATATTTAGTGTAAAAAAACAAACCCACTCATTTAGGGGCCACCGACATGTGGCCCCACCCTAGCTACGCCTCTGGTTATTGTTTAGTTTATCGTGAAAATCACCATTCGCTATTACAGCAAAAGATTATAAGTCATGGCAACTAACCGTGTCGAAAGCCTTGGTGAGATCCACAAAGGCAGCATATATATTTAAGTTCCGCTCTCTGCATTTTCTTGTAACTGTCGCAAAACAAATATCCAAAAATACCGGCTCTAAAGTCACATTGGTTCTCCACTAAAAAAATGGGTTAGTCGGTCAAGCAAAACTCATGCAAAACTCATGCAAAAAGCTTTCATGCTACTGATTGAAGTGTGATGCCTCTATAGTTGGAGCAGTTAGACTTGTCACTCCTTTTGTATATGAGAATTCCAGTTTCAAGTTTCTCAAATGGTGAATCATCGAGCTCCTCTCCTATAGCTTTTTTTTTTGGAATATTTACCACGGATCCCTCCGATACAAACCATTTGTCACCAAATAGCAAGCCATAGTGTTCTGTCCAGCAATTTTGTGTATCCGTCTTGCTAGTTAAAAGAGTGGAATCATCGGAAGAATTTAGCGGCGACGTAGTATGGTTTAGGTGTGGTAAGATGAGAGCTATAGGCACATAGAAGCGACTCGTGGAAAGAGCGTGTGTCACCAGTGTTAGCATAAACCCGGATAGTTCAACTTTAAGCCACCATTTACTTCTATGCCCGGACCTTTGACTGCGGAGTGTTACAAGAAGCTTTATAGAGAGATCTGGCTGCATTGTCATTATTGTTTGCAAGAACAGCACAATAGCAGTTGTGCTTTTTCTGTAGCAGTTCTTGAATTTCTTCCTTGTTCTCCTCACACCAGTCTCTATTGGGTTAGGCTGACACGTCACGTGGTAACGTTTTTAGCTGGCTCTAGTTACTAACTGGATCATCTTCCCTAGGGCTTTCTGTGATCAACCTCTAGTATCCCCCTTAATTTCTCTTGTATTTTTGTCATCCTTGAGAATGAGTTTGTGTTGCGTTCATATGCGCTGCCCATTGTAGCCATTCGACAATAAGCAGTAATGTGCATATACTTGGGATGTTTCGTAGCACGCTTCACGGGCAAAAATAAGCGATTGAATCTCGTTTTTTTTAAAATATTGTTGTAACCCCGCTCCCGCGCTACACTAATGGTGCGCATCTGAGCACTACTGAACACGACTAGTGAAAGACATATTGAGACAGGAAGAAGGACTGTTGTGAGCCGGCTAAAAGTCATGGGAGTCTGAACAGTCTGGTGCTGAGTGCTGTCCTGTGTGATACTAGGAAACTGTGTCGGAGACCTGGAGCGACACTGGGAAGTGTGTCGGTGGTCTGTTCTGTGTTCTGGTATGAAGTAGGACTCTTAGAACTTAGACATATTACTCCCTGTGACTTTATAGCAGAAGTCCAAGTCTAACTAGTAACTATTACTATTTGTTGATGCTTGTGCTAGTTAAACTAAATAAATACATCATTTACTCTTGTCAACCTGTCTTACGTTGAGTGCCTGCCTTAGAGAGTTACAACAATATATATGATTCATCCCTTTATAAAAAAAGACTTAATTACATCTATTCTTAGGTTTCAAATTATCATTCTTCCCTAGTTCTTTTAGAGCATGGAATGGGTTGCCTGAACCAGCCAGGAAAACCAGTGACTTGGTAGAATTTAAGTCATTGGTTAACAATCATGACTAAATGCATGACGCGTAGGACGTAGGACGTAATCATCTCTTTTTTTTTTGAAGTAAGGTCTGCATTATATAAGATAAGTAAAACCCGAAGTAGATGGGTAAAGTTGGTTGTTGTGCTGGCCACATGACATCCTCGTTAATTAGCTATCAGCCATAGAAGCAGATTACTTTTAGATCATTTATATCCCATAAATCGCAAGGCCTGAAAAGGTGTCAATATATTGATATTACATTTAAATACGTAAAATTAGATCTATGAGATCTTATGAAATGTGCATAGCTATTGTTATTGTTGCAATTGACTTTCAAAAAACTATAAATAATTTTAACTCCCGTTTATTTTTTATTAAACGAATGATGACAAAAATGACAAAATAAATAAATTAGCGTTTGTCTTATATTATTCTATAAAAGAGAGGTTACTTCAAAAGAGAAGATAATTAGATCTACGTCCGGAAGCTCAAAATTGGAACCAGTGAAATCTGCCCATGTGGAGTATCACCAGAGAATGCAGACCACGTCCTCCAAAACTGCTCTCTTTACCAAGAGGCCCGTATAAGTCATTGGCCCTAAATCACCCCAATAGAAAGGAAACTATATGGAGAGCTCCCTGATTTGGAAACCACTGCGCAGTTCATCTCATGTATTGGTCTACTCATCTGAACACTCCAACATAACAATGAGAACGAAGAAGAAGATCTACGTCCAACGTGTTTAATGTGCCATTCTAGTCATACGTGTCAATAAGTGACTTAAACTCTGCTAATTCGTTGGTTTTCTTGCTTATTCAGGCAACCCATTTCATTCTCTAATGGCACTACTTTACTCCACTAAAAAAAAAATTAAGTCCATCTGGAATAACCTGCCCAGTGTGCAGCTGAATATTCCGGGCTATATAGGTTTCAACAGCCACACGAGGAAGCACAAAACCCCAGTGCAACGCCCCCAGCCCCCTGGATGACAAAAGTGGTCATCATGGAACAACGATGGACAAACTATATGATATATGATTTAGATCTAGTCGACATAACGCCATAACTTAATTTTTCGTTTTATTCAAGTCCTTTTTATAAGTAGCATAAAGTTTTTCTTTTCTTCTTCTAATAAAATTGTTATTTAATGAGACCTTAATCCTAACTATACCTAGACAGCGCATATAATTTAATTTATATATCTTATTTTAGTATTTAATACGTACAAATAAAAATAAATAAATAAAATCAGCTGTTGTTGACGCGAAAAATTAAATTATAAACAATTACACCTCTCAACGATTTTCTTTACATGATTGATCCCTTTCCAAATAATTCTTTAATCGTCTCTTTTCAAAAAGATCACTGATTAGTCTAGCAGTCTAGGTCTAGTTAGTAAATTAAGATCCACCATGACAGTCTAATAACTAGGGGTATTCGATGGGAAGTTTTACCCAAATTACTGGGCCACGGTTGTGGCCACTGATGTTGTGGACTACCTATAATATTCTAAGAATACGTTTTTTAATTGAATTCTAGACTAGACTTACGTCTAACTTACAGTGATGCCTTCAAACTTCAATCAGATTACACTAGACTACAGACATTATACTCAATATAAATATACTGATACTCAGTGATAGTATGTGAGAAAACTGTCTAAGATCAGACAGTATGATAATGAGTATGGAGACAGACTGTGCAATGCTCAGAATGCTGGTAAGACCCTTACTAATACTAATACTACTAATAGCAAAAGGACTGAGCCAGCCCTATTAATCCAGATTATAAATAATTCATGAATATGGTTATATGGAGGTAAATAATTAACAAAATAATTTTTCTTTCAAATCTAGCCATGATTAATGATAATGTTTTAAAAGGTCTCCGGTTCAAATCCTAGTAAAGGCTGGGATTTTGGATTTCAGATCTTTAGGTCATTCCACCCTTTGGGTTGGTAGACATATGATGCGACAGTTTCTGTGTACTAAGCTGATCCGCCATTTTGTTTGTAAGTTTACATTAGTAGCCTTACTCTGGCTATACTGATTATAGTAAATCTAGATCTAATACAATTGGGTTTAAGTTTCCAAAACACAATCTCTACTTTGACCTTTTTAGTGCATTAATTTAAACAAAATGCCTAGCTACTGCTGCATAAAAGGGTGCTAAAAAAAAACTCATATACGTCAATAAACAAGAAAGGAATGAGATTTTTTAGCATTCCTAGACAACCTAGGCCTAGAACTTGGCAAGGCTCTAGGGATGAAGAGATTACTTCAAAAAGAGATTACTTCGAAAAGACTTGGCTGTTGTCCTGGGAAGGTTTGGACTAGGAAGGAACTTCCAAAATGTAAAACATTTTACAGTACAATTTAGTGGATTTAATTATAATAAGATAAAGTAGATAGATCTATATTAACTAGATGATACAATAAATAGTTTGTCCATCATGGCTGAGGGCTTTACACTGAGGTTTAGTGCTTCCTCATGTGACTGGTCTTCTTCTTCTTCATCGTTCTCATTGTTATGTTGGAGTTTTCATATGACTAGACCAATACATGAGATGAACTGCGCAGTGGTTTCCAAATCAGAGAGCTCTCCATATAGTTTTCTTTCTATTGGGGTGATTTGGGGCCAATGTCTTATACGGGCCTCTTGGTAGAGAGAGCAGTTTTGGAGGATGTGGTCGGCATTTTCTGGTGATACTCCACATGGGCAGATTTCACTGGTTCCTATTTTGAGCTTCCGGAACATGTGTTGTCGCATTCTGTTGTGTCCGGTCCTGAGTCGAAAGATTAGACGTTGGTCTTGTCGGGATAGCTTATAGTAAGCGTCATCTTTCTTGTGATTTGGATGGGAGCTCGTCCATTTCTCATTTATTTTATCTACAATTAATTTCTTCATTTCTTCTGGATAGAGTGCAGAGTTTACTTGTGAGTTTGTTCTCCCACTCTTGGCGAGTGTGTCAGCCTTCTCATTTCCTGCTAGTTGTATGTGAGCTGGTATCCATTGAATAACAGTTTTTTTGCTGTTGTTGTTGAGCTTTGTAAATTGGTATGTAGAGTGACTGGTGAAACCTATGTCCACCTATTTTAGTCTGGAATGCTAGTTATACTATATTCTAGTATAAAGACTAGATTTCATATCACTATGCTCCAACAATAGTGTATCACTTACTCCTATGGCTAAAGTCAAAAGTAAATGCTACAGATTTAGATTATATATCTAAACATATAGGATTTATAGGTAAATCTTCTCAGGCTACATTTAGTAGATCTACTGATCTAAATAGTAATTTAAAAAAACAACAATAAAGTAACATGTAGGTCAAATACAAGTTGTAAGTTAGAAATCTAATCAAGATTCGTATCTAGAAGGTTTTTTCATGGTCTAGATCTAAGACTTAAAACTGTATCTAGAATCTAGATCTAGATCGAATAATTAATACAAGTCTAGATTATAAACATGCATCTAGATCATGATAATATTATAAATAGTCTGTAATTGGTCTAGATCTAGTATAGAGCTTGAGTCGATATAAATAGATTCTACATAATAGTATACTCTAAACATACATACTAGATCCACATACATAGCATGTGACATAGTACTCAACTCTCAAGCTCTAGCTAGATTGACTAGAATCTTTCAATCTAGATTAGATTTAGATTTAACTTTTTAGAAATAATTTCCACAGGGGATGGGAATGGGCAGGGTTTAAACCCAGAACCATCTGTAAGTCTGAATAGTCCATTGCGCAAAATGCATGACCAGGCAGACATCTTTATTTGAATTAATAACTAAGATACTTTATAAAAAAAAAAACTAGTTCTTGGCATCCATTGTTATTCAAACAGTTACATAGAACAGGTATTGATCTAGAAATAAAATGTTTTTTTAATAAACAAGTTAACTTTAAAGACCTTACGATCTATAAGGCAGATAATGTAAAGGTCACCTGTTTCTGTGGACTAGGTTAACGAGGATGTCTTGTCCAGCACAATGACCAACCACCTTACTTTTCCCCAACTAATGTCAAATACCATTTAAATCTGGTTGGACTTACAGGTATCCCAAAATTCAAAATACCAGTCTTCAACGAGATTGGAACCTGGTACTCCAGGTTCCACTAAGGGTCTCTTGAATGAGTAAATCTACAATTTTCATACTAATAGATAAGATAATAATAATTAATATACAAACAATACTTCAATTCATCATATATGATTTGAATAAATATATCTATAGACATATTATATAAATATTTCTCATTGGATAGCTTGGATATAATACAGGTAAAAAAAAAAATACACTGTCTCACATTTACACATATATATATATAATTTAATTTCCATCCATCCCAGTGGCGCTACAGCCCATGGAGGGCTCTGGCCTGCTTTAACACATCCTTCCATTCAGATCTCTCCTGGGCCTTTCGTCTCCACTCCCTAACCCCAAGCTGCTTCAGATCTGCTTCCACGTCATCTATCCATCGCATTCGGGGGTCTGCCTTTGAGTCGCCTGCCTTTTGGTTTTTGCCTGTATACGATTTTCGCCCCTCTGTTGTCTGACATTCTTTCAAGGTGACATGCCCAACGTAGTCTGTTCTTTTTTATTTCGTTCACTATTGGTGGGTCTTCATATAATTGATATAATGTTAATGCGTGTCCTCCACCCTGTTTCATCCTGTATGGCACCATAGATTTTCCTAAGGATTTTTCTTTCCCAAGTGTTAAGTAAATTTTCAGATGTCTTTGTCAGTGTCCAGGTCTCACTTCCATACATTGCTGCTGGTCTTATTATAGTTTTGTATATTATTTTCTTGGTTTTACTTGAAATCATTTTGCTCTTAAGTAGATGGTGGGTGCTATAAAATGCCCTGTTGCCTGCTGCTATTCTTTCCTTTATTTCTGTTAGTAGGTCATTTTTTAAATTAATAGTACTTCCTAAATATTTGAAAGTTTGGACGTTTTCAAATTCGTGGTCTTTGATTTTGATATTTTGTCCCTCTGTTTGATTGTCTCTTGTCATTGTGATGTACTTGGTTTTACTGTCATTGACCTCAAGTCCTGCTGGTCGAGATGCTTCTTCTAGTTGTATGAAGGCTCTAGCGATGTCAGAGGTTTCTTTACCCAATAAGGCAATGTCATCTGCATAAGCAAGGTATTGTAGAGGTTGGCTGTAAATCGTCCCTGTTGGTTGTGGACCCATGTTTTCTCTCCTGAAGTAGTTAGTAATAGTTCCCCTTGTGTTTATGTGTATATTTCTTATAACTCTCTCCAGTGTTAAGTTGAAAAGCATTCAGGAAAGTGTGTCTCCATGTCTTAATCCTCGTTTAATCCAAAATTCCCGTGAGTGTTCTCCTTGTATTATGACTTTGCTTTTTGAGTTGTTTAATGTCATATGTATAAGTCTTGTCAGCTTATTGGGTATTCCAAAATCCTGTAGTGTGTCATATAGGTATTTCCTTCTGATACTGTCATAAGCCATTTTATAGTCTATAAAGAGTTGGTGGATTGGTATGTTGTATTCATGGCATTTTTCTAGTATACATCTTAGTGTGAAGATGTGGTTGGTTGTGGATTTGTTGGGTCTGAAACCACATTGGTAGTCACCTAAGATTTCTTCTGAATATTTTCCAAGTCTCTTAGTTATAAGCCTAGACAGTATCTTATAAGTCACATTTAGTAGAGAGATTCCTCTGTAATTACAGCACTTTAACTTGGATCTTTTTTTGTGTATTGGGGTTATAAGAGCCATTTCCCATTCTGTTGGTATTACTTCTTCTTCCCAAATTCTTGATATTAGTCTGTGTATTTGGGAATGTAAGTCTTTCCCTCCATATTTAATTAGTTCTGCTGTGATTTGGTCCTCTCCTGGTGCTTTGTGATTCTTCATGGTCCTAATTATTTCTGATGTTTCAATGAGTGTTGGAGGGTTCACTAAGGGATCTGGTCCCCCATGCGGCAGTTCATATTCTCCATTGTCTCCATCTTCAGTGGTATTTAGGATCTCCTCAAAGTATTCAGCCCATCTCTCAATGACCCTGCTGTTTTCTGTAATAAGCTGACCATCTTTGTTCTCACACATGTGTGATCTAGCTTGAAATCCGTTCTTTTCATCTTTAATTTTCATATACATTCCTCTCATGTCTCCCTCCTTTGCTAGTTCCTCAATTTTAGTGATCTTGGACTTTTCCCATTCCCGTTTTTTCTTTCTTACAACTTTTGTGGCCCATCTTCTTGCTTCATTGTATTGCTGTCTAGTGTTCCTGGTTTCTCTCTGTAGCATTATCATTCGGGCATTGTTCTTCTCTTCTATAGTTTGTCTGCATTCATCATCATACCACCCTATTTTCTCGTTCTTTTGTTTAAATCCAACTACCTCTTCTGCTGTTCTTTTGATAGCATGCTTTATTATTTCCCAATGCTCATTTATGTTATTTTCGCAGTCCTTTTCTAATGTTGTCAGTTGTGTTTGGAGTGCCATTCTATAAGTTTCTGCAACAAGTGGATCCTTTGTGAGTTTTTGACTATCATATTGCTGTGCTCTCTTTCTTTGGTAATTGTGTATGGTACTTATTCTTTGTCTAAATTTAGCTTTTACTAGTAGGTGGTCTGAGTCAGCATTAGCTCCTCTGAAACTTCTTACATCTAGTATGTCTGATCCATGTCTCTTATCTATGAGTATATGATCTATTTGATTCTGGGTGTTGCCATCAGGTGAGATCCAGGTTACCTTGTGAATATTCTTATGTTGGAATTTTGTGCTGCTGATAGACATTCCTTTTCCTGATGCAAAATCCACTAATCTTATGCCATTATTGTTGGTCTCTTCATGTAAACTTTCTTTGCCAATTATTGGTCTGAATGCTGGTTCCTTTCCAATTTTTGCATTGAAATCTCCTAGGACTGTTTTGATGTCATGCTTTGGCGCTTCATCATAAATTCTTTCCAGTCCATCATAGAAGGCTTCTTTTGTGTTATCATCTGCATCTTCAGTAGGGGCATGAACATTGATAAATGATATGTTGAAGAATTTTCCTTTCAAACGTAGTGAGCAGAGTCTATCACTTACAGGTTTAAATCCAATGACATTACCTACCATTTCCTTTTTAACAGCAAAACCTGTACCTAAGTTGTTAGTGCTTCCACCACTATAAAATATAGTATACTCCTTGGTTCTGAGAATGTCCGAGTCTTTCCACCTGATTTCCTGTAGGGCTGCAAGGGGTATCCTATATTTCTTTAACATTTCAGTAAGTTGGGCTAGCGCACCTGCTCTATAAAGGCTTAGCACGTTCCATGTCGCAAAACAAAAATCATGTCCTTTTCCAGGCCTAGGTCGTTTTCCGTTGAGATCTGTCTGGGTTTTCTTGTGTGTATTAGCTTTCGTAACAGTATTTTTTATATGACAGAGTTGTTAGCCCTGTGCATAACCATCTGGGGGGCTGCCCCTTTCAGCTCTCTGGATAGCTGCCTTTATTTTCGGGTAAGGTGCCCTAGCCTTTGTGGATCCCTCCACTTCCTGCAAGGCAGCAGGTTTGATTTTGGTCCACCCCGGGTATTTTATTTCCCCGGTACCCACCATATCTGGAGGGCATTCCCCTATCCGCCACCTGGGGAGGCGCTCGATGGGAGATCAAAAACTCCACACGAGATAATTTAATTTAACTACTATAATTATGAATGTACAAAAAATATTTTTTTAAAAACACATTATTTCAAATATTCTAGGTAAACCTGCCTATGTATTAGCTGATATGTTCAAAATTCATCCCACAACTGCATCTAAGATATTCATATACTGTTTTGGATGTTATGTATGTCAATATGTCCGATTTGATTTTCTGGCCCAATAAGGAGATTCTCAGGCCCAAAGAAATTATTAGTACTTATGGCAGGAAGGTGACAGTAATAAATGACTGTTTTGAAATTTTCATTGAAAGACCTAGCAGCATTAAAGCACAGGCACAAACCTATTCTTCCTGTAAAAAAATATTTGTAAAATGTTTTACATGTTTCGGATGTTCCTTCAGAGTTGAAGATAGTTTACTTCCTAGTCCAAACCTCCTGCAGGACAACAGGGGATGGGAGCGGGCAGGATTTGAACCCTCGACCATCGATAAAGATTATAAGTGAAGAGATCTGGATAACACAAGGAGGGCAGCAAATCATTTTCTTTATTATGATGGCTTGCTTTCAAAGTGTAAGGATCAATATTATTTATTTCTGT
This sequence comes from Biomphalaria glabrata, assembly GCF_947242115.1. Lineage (NCBI taxonomy): Eukaryota > Metazoa > Mollusca > Gastropoda > Planorbidae > Biomphalaria > Biomphalaria glabrata. Next base: position 47,088,025 of record NC_074719.1, read on the forward strand.
AATTTCCTGACTATATCTTTCTTTGCTCGACTTATCCATGGTAAGTGCCTAAAAGCGTGTGTTGACTGTGCATAGAAACCAGATTTTTACCAACAATATGTGTGCCCTGATCACATGACTATGTCTACCAACCTAAAGGTACCTGATGTGATGGGGAAGGTAAAGGTGGGTGGTTGTTGTGCTGACAACCTCATTAACTATGGGCCACAGAAACAGATGACCTTTACATCCTCAGCCCCATAGATTGTAAGGTCTGAAAGGGGAACTTTACTTTGATTTACTTTAGTGGAAAAAAAAGGTTTCTTCTTCCATTTTTTATTCATTAAACACTGTTTTCTTGTGTTCTTTTCACTCAAAGAACTATAGGACTACTTTTAGCCTAATCAATTTGATGGAGGCGTGGTGGCTGAGTGGTAAAGCTCTTGGCTTCCATGCTGGGGGTCCCAGCTATGAATCCTGGTGAAAACTGGGATTTCTAATTTCTGGATGTTTGGGCCCCTCTGAGTCCACCCAGCTCTAATGGGTACCTGACATTGGTTGGGGAAAAGTAAAGGTGATTGGTCATTGTTCTGGCCACATGACACCCTCGTAAATCATAGGCCACAGATACAGATGACCTTAACATCATCTGCCCTATAGACCACAAGGTCTGAAAGGAGAACTTTTACTTTTTTAATCTGTTTGCTATAGTTATATTCAAACTCATTTATGCTTTCACTCATACTAACCTTTATAGATTTATGATTGCCCAATCCATGGTTCAACAAATTTAAAGATCTTACATGGCAGTATGATTAAAATGACAGTCTTTAAAGTCAACTAAAAAAAAAGTGAAATTGAAAAAGATATAAAATGGAAATATTAATTGGGAGCAAATCACAACATTTTGAAATAGAAATGTACCAGCTACATCATGCTAGATGCAATGGATACCAAGTCACAACATTTTGAAATAGAAATGTACCAGCTACATCACGCTAGATGCAGTGAATACCAAGTCACAACATTTTGAAATAGAAATGTACCAGCTACAACACACTAGATGCAGTGGATACCAAATCACATCAGTGTAACTGGCAACTCAGATGTAGACTTCTTGGACAACCAGGGAAGGCTAACACCAACCACCTAGCAGGCTGTGAGCTTCCATAAGCAAATTACATTTTGAAAAAGAAATGTACCAGCTACATCTCTCTAGAACACAGTGATACATCATATGATTCAGCAGTCAATTCTACAGAAAATTGTCAAAGTAAAAAAGTAAAACAAAAACCTAACTCCAAACAATGAAAACAACAACCTTCAAAGCAATGGATGAGATCATTTTTTTCCCTGGTTTCTCTGGACAAAATAAGAGAAATAATAATCCTTAATCAGTTAACTAAAATGAAAACCTAAGAGAGCCACCCTTTCAAAACTTAAACCCACAAGTCTGGCACTCAAAACTAACTGAAAAGACCTCATTTCATACAAGAATCTCAAAGAAACACCACTTAGAAAATATAATTTATGAATCAGGTAAACAGTGCAATGACTCTCTCCCCTGGGACCTAAGCTCTCTTTCTGCTGTAAGAGACAGTATTGAAAACATAACCAAAAAATCTTATCACAATCAGAAAGATCTCAAGAAAATGGTGAATATTTTTCTACAAATCTAATAAACCAATAACTAGTGGGTCAATTATACAGATGAATCATCTTAAGAATCCACCAGTAACAGAGGAGCTGTCTTATTCAATAAATGGCTCAATTGAGAAAGATTAGAAAATTTAATTGCCACTGGCGATCTCTCATGCACACTTTCTAATGAATAAACATTTCTTTCTAATGTTTAAAAAAATCTGATGCCTCCTCTATCAAAAAGGTCAGGACAGCTCTTATAAATCTCAACAATAATAGCAAGAAAACTGTTCTCCAATGGATCCCAGCACACTTTCAAATAGAGGAGAAGAAAAATCTGACACTGCCCAAATGGGAGAATAACTAAGCAGTCTTAAATTCCATGGGAGGTGCAGTGGCTAAGTGGTAAAGCACTTGGCTACTGAACCAGGGTGCAGGGTTTGAATCCTGCTGAAGACTGGGGTTTTTAATTTTGGGATCTTTGGGCACCTATTGAATCCACCCAGCTCTAGTGGGTACCTGACATTAGTTAGGGAAAAGTAGAGGTGGTTGGACACATGACACCCTCGTTAACCATAGGCCACAGAAACAGATGCCCTTTACATCATTTGCCCTATAGACCACAAGGTCTGAAAGGGGTACTTTACTTTTTCTTTTCTTAAATTCCACTATATCCAGAAGAGAATAGAAAAAGAAAAAAAGAGTAGTATAAACCAAAAATATAATAGTTGTCACTCAAACATCAGGATTAAGGATGCATGTTACATTCTATCAGGACACAGTCAATGAATTATTTTTCACCTTTGAACAGGGCACAACATAATGAGGCAACACTTATTCTGAATGTTGAAACACGTGGCCTTGTTTTATCATGAGGCCCAAACAAAATACTGGCCCCCAACAGTCCTTTAGAATAAAGATTGTATGGAAAGCTGCCTGATCTGAAAATAATGGAGTTCATCTTCGATAAATATATATATATCTGAACCCTACAATTTATAATGAGAACACAGAGAAAAAAAAAACACAAACAGTATGTAATATTTAAGTTACACTTTTGTCACACAGTCTCATATTTGTTTATATTGACTTTAATATTCACATTTATTCAAATAAAATAGCTGTATATTTTATACATTTATCCTTAAAATGTGGCGCACTATTGGCCACTAGTTCAAATGTTTGATGTGTTTAAGGCTATATAAGGTTATAACTATTCCTTTGGCTCACATTGAATTAAAATCATACATTGTAATAATTTTTGTGTGTGTCTACATCCTCTTATTGTTTATTTGTGTTTTCAGGTGGCGATTTTATTGTTTACCATGGAGTTGTCTACTTTTCAAATTTTACTGACCAAGTTTTGTACAGTGACTGATCCATCTGCAGTTTCCGAACCAGTAACTGATATCTCAAAAAAATATTGCTTTATTGATGGTGTCTTGTCACCTCAGGTAATCTTTCTCTTTTTCTTTTAATATGTAAAGAAAATTATATGTATGTATTTTTTTTATATAGAAATGGATACTGTTTGTCTAGGGTGGATACTGCATGATCTTTGCAGAAGCTGTAGAACACCTTTCCACCATGGAATCCATACATTGAAATGAAAATGTTCAGATTTTATCCATGATCGCCTGTCTGAAGATTAGGAACTAGATATAGGTCTTGAAGTATTACACTCAATGATCTATTTAAATAAATAAAAAGAACTCTACTGTTTAACCACAAATCTTAATAAAATTTAGAAAGACCTTCACATAAGCCTTGTTAATTTTTATTACCTTTTCAATATGTTTAATTTGTTGATTTTTTCTTGAAAAATGTGTAGTTTTGGATACTGGATAGACAACACACATACCCACATTCTCATTATACAATAATTAGTTTCTATTTTTGGACATTATGACAAATAATATAATCCATTAGCTTTGTGGAGGTATCAGAATGCTCTATAAAAAGATACTAGATTCAAGAAACACAAGGAAGGGAAAAGAGAAATCTATTGTACATAAGTAAGAAGTAATGGGATGCAGTATGCACAGTGGATATTAATAAAAAAAAAAAAGTAAAGTTTACCTTTCAGACCTTGCGATCTATGGAGCTAATGATGTCAAGGTTATGTTTCTATGGCTAGTGGTTAATGAGCAGGTCGTCATGTGTCCAGCACAATGACTAACCACCTTAATTTTCCCCACCTAAAATCAGTTACCCATTAGAGTTGGGTTACTGAGGGGAACCCTAAAAATTCAAAATCCCAATCTTCATTGAGGCTGGAGGTTCAAACCCAGGACCCCATTGTTTTCCTATGAGGTACACAAATCCTTTAGCCGACAAAAAATCAAAATATTGATATAGAAACGAAATGAAAAATGACTGAGCTTTTGGCCCATGACTTTGAAATGCTAATATCTATGTATACTTCTTTATGTTGGCAGAGGATCAACGTGATTTGTTCATTGAAAGACACTTGAAGGTGTAAGTTGTAAAAGGTTTTGAAAGACTTGCCAAAGCAAGGCATTCTTGACAGGAATAAACATTGGGAGCAGCTCTAGCTGACTCAGCTCAGAGGATGACATCACAGTTAATTGACATCTTTCTGTTAACAATGCATGGATTATCTTATCTTCTTCATTCTAGGGGAATTATGCATTGAGTGAAGACATCTTGCTGTAGAAGAGAAGAACAATTCAGATAGTTCACATGATTTACAATATGGCTTTGATTGTCTTATGTTAATGGCTGGTAAAGAACTGAAACATGTAGGCTGGAGATCACTTGATAGAAATCAAGGTAGGACTGCACTTTTGCACAGAGTAAAGTTGAAGCATGTAGTTACCAAGTGTAAAATAATATTCAAATTGCTATTAGCTAAACTAGTGAAACCTGTAATTTAACATACATTAACATTCTTTTCTTATTTGAAGTCTACTGTTAAATTTCAATTATAACATTAACCCTATCAAGTAATTTACAGGTCATGTTTCTGTCTATCAAGCTATTTACTTCTCATATTTCTATGTATTCTGCCATAAATTTCTATGAATGAATTCAGCCTTGAGTGGTATATTTTTGTCTGTATTTGCAATACATATTTGTGTTGCTTTTTGTATTTCTGACTTGCAACTTCTGAATTGAATCTCCTTTCTTTACACAGAAATCTCTGATCTACATTGTATGAGAAAATCATGAAGTGGTTGTTGTCATTGATCCAGAAACTAAGTTGCAATCTGTCTTGATAAATATATCATACAGATTTAATGGTGGCCTACTCAACCCGAGGCGGCTTAAAGCAAAAACAAAAACAAACGCAGCAGTAATCAGAGACTTGCTATTTGCTGATGACTGTGCCCTAAATGCCTGCTCTGAAAACGATCTGCAGAGCATCGTCAGTGACTTCTCAAGAGCATGCTCAGACTTTGGCCTTACCATCAATACGAACAAGACTGAAGTCTTATATCTACCTGCTCCTGGGAAAGCCTACATGGATCCAAGCATTACTATAAATGGACAGGATATAAACGCAGTGGACAAATTCACATATCTTGGCAGCACACTCTCCAGAAATGGAAAAATCGATAGTGAAATCGGCCTGCGTATCGCCAAGGCCAGTGCATCCTACGGCAGATTGTCTACAAATGTCTGGAACAGACGTGGTATCTCCACAAACACCAAGCTAGGGGTCTATAGAGCCGTCATCCTCCCTACATTGTATATGCCTCAGAAACATGGACAGTGTACAGTAAACATGCAAAGAAACTAAACCACTTCCACATGACATGTCTGAGAAAAATACTAAATGTCAAATGGCAAGACAAAATACCAGAGTGTGTCTGCAAAGCATCCACACAATCCTGATGCAGTCCCAGCTGCGATGGGCAGGTCACGTCTACAGAATGGAAGACCACCGCATCCCTAAACGACTCCTGTATGGCCAACTAAGCGAAGGAAAGCGCTCGCAAGGTGGTCAAAGAAAGCGCTTCAGGGACACCCTCAATGCTTCTCTGAAGGCGTTCAGCATAGACCCAGGCACCTGGGAGACAGAGGCACATGACAAAGCATCATGGCGTCGCGCTGTGAAAACTGGCACACAGGTTGCTGGGGAAAAAAGAACAATGCTGGCAGAAGAAAAACGCCAGAAAAGAAAAGCAAGGCCCACGACACTAGCTCCAGCTGGAATAACCTGCCCAGTGTGCGGCCGAACATTCCGGGCTCACATAGGTCTCACCAGCCACATGAGGAGGCATAAAACCCCAGTGCAAAGCCCTCAGCCCCCTGGATGACAAAGTGGTCATCATCGAACCACGATGGACGAACTATAAGTTGCAATCTGTCTTGGTAAGCAGTATTGAAGTTAGGGTGATAGCTTTTTTGGTCACAATAATTTAATTTGAAAATCAAAGAAATTTTTTTTGCTTTAGTAGACAGATTTATAATCATTAAACATTGTTTTAAATGTCTAAAAGATTAATTAAAACTTGTAAAACTGTTGTGAAATTATTTTCACTGTTATCAGTATTTTTTATTCCTAGATTTATCACTGCTTTTAGTTTCCTATATAATCGTTGTGTTACTATTCAAATGTTGTGTAAACATGGGGGTAGTGTTGTAACCCTGCCTTGCACCAGTACTTGAGGTGCGCACTAGCGCACTAGTGAACGTAAACAGGAAGAGACTAGAATGGAGAGAAGAACAGGGCATCAGGGATTGTGAAGAGTCTGAATGTTTGGAAACTAAGAAGCAAGCTTTTGGTGCTGCCTGAAGGTTGTAGAAGGGACCTGGAACGAAGCGGGGAAGGCTGTCGTTGGTCCACATTCGGGTTGCTGTCTAAAGGACTGGTAAATTAGTAGAAAGACTCTGAGGAAGCTGAAGGATGCTATGTGTTTGTCCTAGTGAATAAACACCTGTCTTTATTTCCTGTTACACTGTGTTGAGTTGCATGCCTATTCGTTGAGTGCCTAGCCGAGAGTTGCAACAATTGGTGTTATGACTCTACAATGCACGCTGTCATTAGGTGTGAGACTGCGCACCATGAGACACAGGACAGAGACAGGAAATAAGAGAGGAAGTCAAGATGGCCGATGATTAGAGATGAAAACGACGCTTGTGATGTGATTAGTGTAATTCTAGATCTAGTTTCCTATTTGGTTATTAAACATTCTATTTTGTTATTTTATACTCCTTTCGTTGAGGTTATTTGGCTAAGTTATAGCAATTGTTCTGGGTGGAAAGACATGCTCCAATTTGATTCCCTTTTCTGTAATTCATCTAATTCTCTTTGTAAAATATCTGTGTCTTGTGTTGTTTTTATTGTTCTATATATTATGCAATCGTCTGCAAATAATCTGACTTTTGTTCCTGAACTAATGCAATTTGGTAAATCATTTATGTAAATTAAAAATAGTGGTGGACCCAAGACTGTTCCTTGAGGTACACCTGAGTTTACTGTTATCGGTGTTGATTTAGAGCCATTTATTATTACAGTTTGTTCTCTCCCTATCAGAAAATCTTTAATCCACTGATGCAGTGGACCATTAATGCCGAAATATTTTAATTGTTTAAGCAAACTATAGTGGTGAACTTTGTCAAAAGCCTTGGAAAAATCTAGTAAGATAGCATCTATTTGTTCACTATTATCTAAACCTTTTGAAAAATCATCAATTAGTCCTATTAGTTGTGTTTCACATGATCTATATTTCCTAAAGCCATGTTGGTATGGGGTGAGGACATTATGTTTGTCTAAGTGGTTTATGATGTTGCTACATATTATGTGTTCTAGGATTTTACATGTGATGCTGGTAAGTGATACTGGTCTGTAGTTTCCTGGGTCAGAGTTTTCTCCTTTTTTAAATAGCTTCTTTCTAGTCCTTTGGTACTCTGCCCTGGTTAAGCGATGCCTGAAAGAGTATTTTGAACACTGGGGCTAGTTCATTGCTTAGTTCTTTGAGTAATCTAGCTGGAATACCTTCAGGTCCAGACGCTTTATTTGGTTTGGTGTTGGCTAATAGTTTTTGAATTCCATTTTCTTGTACTACTAAATCTTCTATGTTGTCTACTTGGTTCAAATTAAGTAATATGTCTTTGTCTCTTGGGGCTGAGAATGCTGATGCAAAGTATTTGTTTAGGATGTTTGCTTTAGTTTCATTATCATTATGTATTATGTTATGTTCATCTTTTAAGGCGCTATGCCTGTTGTTTCCATTTTCTTAGACTTAATGTATGACCATAGGTTTTTGTTGTTATCTTTAGATATTACATTGTTTATGTATTCACTCTGTAGCTGTCTGCTTACTTTTTGGGTTAGGTGTTTAATTTTTATATACTTTTTGTAAACTCTTTCTGCCTTGGTTTCTTTAAATTTTCTATATAGGTTTTCCTTCTGTTTACAAAGCTTCTTTAGTCTATTATTAAACCAGCATTTATTTATTTTGTTTGATGTGTATTTAGTTGGTATATGATTTTCTATAATGCTTTTAAGATGGTTTTTAATGAAATTCCAGAGGTCATCGACTGGTTGGTTAATGTCTTTTTCTAATAAGAATGTTTGTTGAAAGTTTAATGCAGCTTGGTGTAGTTGTGTTAGGTTACATTTATTCCAGAGTAAAATTTTTCTTTGGGGTTTTGTATTGGCTACTGCTTTTATCTGACTGTGTATTTTTATGATCTCATGGTCTGATAGACCAGGGATAATATCATAATAAACTACTAATCCAGGTCTGTTGGTTAAGAAGAGATCTAATGTGTTGTTTAATCTAGTTGGCTTTTTAATGATTTGATCTAAACTTAGGTTGTGTAAAGTTTCTATGAAAAGCTCATTTATGTCCTTAGGGTTTTGGTGTTTATCTATGGTTAGTGTTTTCCAATTTATATCAGGTATGTTGAAATCACCCATAATCCAAAAAAACTGCATTTTTATCTGTCTCTTTAAGTGTAGTAATCTGATTACATAGTTCCTGCATGTATTCTAAACTAGAATTTGGTGGTCTGTAAATGCTGCCTATTATTAGGGATGTTGAGGTGGTATTAATTTTACAAAATGTAGATTCTATATTTTTGAGTTAGGTAAGGTAATTTCTTCTGCTATAAGAGTGTTTTTTATTGCTAAAAGAACTCCTCCATGATTTTAAGCCCTATCTTTTCTAAAAATTTCATAATTACTATTGAAAATTTCTGCATTATAAATTTCAGTGAACGAATTGTGTGTCCCTTACCTGTCAATTCTGTTTAGTGATGGTCAAGCTCAACTGATATTATTCTAAGCAGCTTTTATTCTGAGAATCATTCAACCACAGAAGCTGTGAGGGATATCTGAAATCCATTGCTTATCCAAGATTTCTATCCGTTTAGTGATAAAAGATTGAGATTAATTGTATACAACTTTTTGTAGTCGCCAAATAACACACTTTTATGCTCAAGCAATACTGTTCATGAATGGTTTAGTTTTCTTGATGCTGAGAGTGTTCATGAAAGAGGGATCAAAGGTCAATTTGGGTGTTTGTTTTTTAAGACAACTTGCTATGTTTATTAATTTAAATTTACCAGGTACCTATTATTCATTTACTTTGGATTTTAAGATATTTGTCATTGAAATTTAAATAGGTATAAGTACAGTTAATTAAACACAGGATTCCATTAAAAAATTTAAATGCTAAAGAAATTTAAAAAGAAAACATTTCATTTTTGAGATTACATCATCTTTATGTGGAATGTTTTTTGAATAAATGGTACCTGTACAGGTGATTAGACCTATTAATAAATGATAACTGGATATATTTGTATTTGAAACCACTGGCTTGTATTTTACTTGTTACTAATAACTTAATTTACTTTTTAATATATGCGTTATCTTCTATTTTGAAGTAACATCTGTATTATATAAGATAAGATTATCAACTGTAGTTTTCTTTTAAGAGTTCTTTATGAAAATGTTACCACTGAACACTGCTATATTACTAGACTTTTTTCAACTATGTTTTGTAAATGAAATATTGTACAATGGCATATTTATTGTATTACATAATTAAGGTTTTTATAGCTATATATTAAAAACATCTCATATTTAATGTACTCTCTGCACTGAACAATTTTTTTTAAAGTGATAAAAATTTTGGTTTATTCATATCAAGTTTGTTTTGTTTGTATATATGTAGAATATGTATATCATAGTGAAAGCATTTATTTACTTGCATTTTAGTTTTTATAATCATTTATAGAATTCAGTGTAAATTCATTGTACATTGAACCTCGTTGGTAGTGACAATTTTATTAAGTTGACATGAAGTATTTATGTATAGTCCTGGGTGTTAACTACATTGTTCATTAGATGACTGCCTGACAGTGTTTTATCCCATGGGAACCAATAGATCAGCATGTCAATATATCTGTTGTAGTAATGTTTAGAGTATACAACTCTAGCAATAAATATTCTGATCAAGTTTATATTTTTGGAACAGAATATGCTAATGTGTTAAATACATTTTTTTTTATTTTAAGAATAACAACTGGTACTTTATTTTATCCCTTTGTATCTTTCTTTTTTTTTTTTTATGTCTAAGTAGTATAACTTCTAATTTAATTGTCTCCCTTTTAAAATCAACCATCTAAATTAGGGATGGCAAACTTTTTCTGTTGAGGGCCGCATTAAATTTTTTTTTTTAGGAATAGGGGGCCACATATATATAATTTGTATTTACAACTTAGAAAAATATGCTAGCTGTCTATTAATTTACTTGTATACTGTATTAGACATTCAAATTGAGGAATTATAACAAGATTTAGCAATTTTTGAAACTAATTTAACTAATATTTTAAAAAATTTTGTTACTGTCTTTTTACATCACATTCATTCTTCACAACAATCCAGTTATACTTAATGTGAAGTATTTAATTGTGCATAATGTTCCGGAACTCTGGAACTAGCTTTACTAGTTCTTATCTTTGTGACTGCTGTTAAATTACAGCCAGTCACCATCCACTTGTTCTTCTGGTTGCATATGTTCAAACAAAAGAAAATATTTTTGTGCATCCAAAAATGTCAAAGTTTAGCATCAAGTCTTTTTAAGTGTGGAAATACAGCTTATGCACCCTTCAAACTGATTTTCTTTTGGGTCATAATTTGCTAGGAAGTATTTCCTCGGGAGCTGAATCAGCTTCTGTACTAAATGGTGAAGTGAGGATATTCAAAAATGGTTTAAGTTCTTGACGTCTTAACATTTGTTTTCAAATTCCATAAGTCTTGTTTTTTTCTTTTTACTAGAAATAGTTTCACCTTTCAGCAAAGGAAAATGATAAAACCTGTTTTCACTTGCTTGACTGGAGAAATGGAAAAGCTTGAAAAGATGCTCATAAATTTCATGATGTGCAAGTAGCCCATTGCAACTCTTCATTAGAAACATTAGTAAGAAAGCCACTGTCAGTGTCATTAAGGGGAAAAAAAAAATTTCCTTGAGACCCCATATTCTTTTCAATACCTTGCTCATGTGGTACTTCTTGAAACTGTCTGTGGCTCTGATAAGTTTGATCACTGAGATGATTAGGTCAATAATATGTCTGATATTCACTGCAACCTCTCAGTGTAGAATTTAAGGTTGTGATATTGTTCATTATTAAAAAAAAAAAATGTTTTTCTCAGTCAAAGCATGGGCTCCATCAGTTGTTACACTTGACATCTTGTTCCAAGCCAACTCAACACTTTCAACACAGTTCTTCATAGAATTTATTAAATACTGGTCTGAGTGTGTGTCTTGTTTCGAAATATTACCAATAAGCATAATCTTCATTTGCTTAAAACTTTAGAATAACATGAAGAGACAATGTTTATTTAGCTTCATCATAATTGATTGATTTGATTTTAGGCACATCGGCACAATTTAGGCCAATTAAATATCACAATTGATAAGAAGATATTTAAAATTATTTATTTTTAATATATTTGCATTTTTATATGTTTAATCTGTGGGCTCACCTGAATTCTGTAGGTTTCCGCGGGCCACCAAAAACACTTTGGCAGGCCGCATGTGGCCCGTGGTCTGTAATTTGCCCACCCCTGATCTAAATGAATTAAGTTATTTCTACTACTAAAAGTAATATCAGGACTACCAATGTATCTTAGTTTTTAACTAAATATTTATTTGTGCAGCACTTTCAGTTTTATTGTGATATCGTATACATTGATTTGATTGACTCATTTTGATGTATATGTATACCTTGCAATCAAAGTGGCATTCATTTATTTTTTTAAATTGTAACTGGTCTGTGCTAAATTACTGAATTCATATTAAGAGATAACTATTAATGTATTTGAAAGTTAATGGTAAAGGGAAAATAGGTCATTGTGCTGGTCTCAATACAGCTTGAAATGTACAGTAATTACTTCAATGAACAAGAAGAAATTAATCAGCAATGAAATTACCAAAAAAGATATGACAGGAAATGCTACTAACATCTAGTCAGTGATTACCTTCTACAAAGTCATAGTCAACTAATCTAATTGACTTCAATATTCTATCATTATAAAAAATAAACCATTCCAAAGACAAAGTGAATGATAGACAAAAAATGGGAGAAGCTTTTAGATGTAGGGCAAAATGTGAAAATATTCAAGTTAAAATAAATTTCCCTTTTCAGACTTTGCGATCTGTAAGACAGATGATACAAAAAATCATCTGTTTCTGTGTCTTATGGTCAATGAGGGTATCAGGTGGCCACCACAATGACCAACCGCCTTTACTTTTCTCCATTAAATGTCAGGAACCCATTTGAGCTGGGTGGACTGAAAGGTGCCTAATTGTTTTTCTTTATATTAGGACTATTATAAAAAACCCTAGACCTATGTTTGGCAGCCAAGCACTTTACCGCTTAGCCACCACACCTCCAAGTGAATTCTATAGAAACTTTTAACTGTTTGCTCATCTTTCATTCTACAACTAAAGCAAGGTAATTATTTATTGTTAGGGACAATGCTGTCTGGAATGAGAGAATATGTTAGCCTGGCGGGGCCTAAGGTCATGTCTAGCCTGGGATAACAAGAAGTTACAGTTGCCAGATTGTAACACTACTGGGTGGGTTGTATCTGTGCACCTCTGTGACCAAGGGGTTTGAGTCATCTAAGCAACCAGACAACTAAACTAAACTAGCGAACTAAAAAAAATCTAGAAACATAAAGAAGAAATTCAAATGAGACTTTAATTTCAGTTACAATCTAGTACATAAACATTAGAAGTGGCCATCATGACAGCACTGGGCAGGGCTTGGCCATATTTTTAAAACAAACTTTAGAAAAAAAAAAACTGCTAGTTATTTTGACAGTTGTTCAAATATAAAACAGATTTACACATAGTAAAATTTTAAAAAATAAAAGAAAAATTCTGAAACTTACAGGCAGTCCCAGGTACAGAATAATTAAAACTGACACAGAGACCACTGGTCAACAGTACAGGAAACAGCATAGGCTCTATTTTAAGTACTCCACCCTAACCCATATAATAGGCAGAAATACAAGTATACAGCTTAGCACTAGCCTGCAGAAGTAAAATTTAAAATACATAAAAGTAGCTTTGGGAGCGCCAGTTCACAATTATAAAAATTTACCTGTTAATAAAGTCTAGGTCTAATGTTTGTTTTGTTGGTTTTACATGTGTTCCATCAGAAAGAGAGATTACATCCTAGCCGTAACCTCCAACAGGACAGTGAGTGTTAACACCAGAGACTATGGAGATGACAAAGTGGATACCCCATGATCACCAATAGATAATACAAAGTGAATTAGTATTTGAAAATTTTAAACACACTAAGGGGATAAACTCATTGCTTTAGTGAAGACTGACAATACCAAGTAGTAAATATTATTATACTCTTTATTTATAGTAAAATATGTAGGTCCTAGCTGGGGAATACTGCATACTTCTCACTAATCTTCGGACTTGAAGATAAGCCTTATTATTATTATTTATGGAAAATTTCTCCTCTAAGATATCAGACAAAAACTCAAAACTGTATTCATGGTAACAGCAAAACATTTATATTATAACAGCATAGAATATGTTAACAGTTTTATTTTAAATATAATAATATAACAATATTATAATAGAGCTAAATAATGTCAAGTCGCTATTTATACTGTAAAAAAGCATAGAACAAATTGTGCAGGGATGTGACACAAAAAATTATATGATAGCACACTAAAGCAGGGGAGATAACAAATTGAATCGAAAGCATAATCTAGCAAGGCTTTGGCGTTGTGACTGTACAGAGTATTGAATGTTAACTGAAGACACGTATAGTTGTTACAACATTTTCCGGTGGAAGTGACGGTCTGCTTTAGAATTCATGAATAATTAAAGATATACAAGTTTGCTTAATACTGGTACAATAATAATAAGGATAATATACCAAAGCACCTTCCTCCTTCAAAATACAAAGACATGTAACTGAAACAACAAGAAGATTGAGGGAAAAAAAAGGAATATTTAAAAAAAAAATGAACAAATGACTGGACTGATTGTCAAGATATACCTAAATATAGAACAAGATTTATACAAGTCAATTATGGTGATTCCACCTAAATAGTTCTCACAAAGTACATCACTTGAGTACTTGTACCTGTTCATTGTTCTATCCATTGTATCTGTTAGGTTTTCTGACCTTGCGACCACTTCCGGTAATGTAACCATGTTGTGAGGTTGGGTTACAGGGTTCAGGATGTATAACTGTGGGTGTAGAAGTATTTGTCGCCACTCTAGTAGGTGAGCATGGTTACTCAACCTGAGGTTAGGAGCATTCTTCATTGTTTCCTACTGAGTCCCATATTGCAGCTTGGTCACTAAAATTGTCTTGAGAAGGTCTGGTTTTGAAGTAGCATTAGGGAAATGTTAATTTCTTTCAGACGCAGTAGGAATGTAAAAACATCAATGCCAATTAGCAATCAAAAGATAATGACATATTCCCTTAGAGCACAAGGAAATGATGGTAGAAAAGGAAAATCTCTAATAGATCTGGTGTGTCTGTGTCTTTGCCTCTAGGAATTGTTTTACTTCTCAAGATGTTCACTGTCAATACAAGAGAACAAAATTTGATAAAAACATTTTTATAGTCAGTGAAACACAAAACTTGGCAAAGCTTTACTCAGGGGTTTAGTATAAAGAAAATATAAAGAGATATACACAGCATTGCTTACCATTGTATTCCATACATCTCTTGACCCATTTTTTGGTTTACATTTCATCTTCATGTTGGTCTACATCTTCATCATGTTGGTCTACATCTTCATCATGCTGGTCTACCTCTTCATGTTGGTCTACATCTTCATCATGTTGGTCTACATCTTCATGTTGTCTACCTTTTCATCATGTTGGTCTAAATAAGAATAAAAAAATTAATAAGAAAAACTTTTGCCTTGAAAAGGAAAAAAAAAATTCTTTTGTTGCTTTTCTTTTCATGTTAAACAAAACTATTATGATGATGCAGGTTTCACTTAATGTTTTAACTTAGTATTTTATGAATAAACTTTTAAGAAAAAAAAAATACACCCAAGACATCTAATACAGCAGCAAAGAATAACAAACAAATAAAGTTTTAAAAATTTTAAGGTTAATTAAGTCATTTAAGTCTAAGGAACTTATTGGAGATTTTCAATTATGCCAGAAAACAATAAATAACTAGCTATGTAGTGTATCTGGTGTACAGAATACAGAAAGCTTTAATATTTAGAGTGAAAATTATGCTATTAAGTTTGTGCATTTCTAGCAAAATGAAATCACAACTAAGTTCTTTTGCTTGCAGTACAAACTCATTGGTTTTGTTGAGTTGGCAACAGCAGTCTTTCCTTCAAAATCTCCAGGTTTATTCTTTTTTTTTTATATATATTTTTATTTCACTTTATATTGTTTCAGCAAATCTCTTTATTGTTTGCTTTTCTTTTTCTATCCTTATCTATTGTATTTCTTTTAGAATGTACTTAAAAATCAAAAAGTAAGCTAAGAGCAAATTACTAAATTTAAAATTCCCACCAGATAAGATCCAAACAAATGAAAATTTAGTTTGATTATGATTACCCGGAGGATTACCACTATAGCAACGACAATATAGATACAAACAGGAACAACATTCACACACAAAACATACAAAGACACAGTCATACACAACCACTGGTTAATAAACTAAACCTCTTTGTGATGTGACTAATGACCATGAAACACACTGACAGAAAATGGAGTAAAAGAGTTATAAAATCTTTCTGTTCTAGCCTTAATGAAGAGGAAGCGACCACTTTATCCAGATCTGATGTAACTGGTTTAGTGGCTGCAGATTGTCCTCAAGAATGCATAAATGAGATCAGATGTTTCAACATTACTTACATGTACATTGCACTTGATATTCTTGTCGAATGTTTGACATGTTTTGAATGTTTCTTGAGAGCTGAAGAGAATCTACTTCCTTGACCAAATGTTCAGCAGAATAAATGTCATCAGGCAAGATATGAGCATCAAGATGACCATACACAGTCCAGTGCACATATCACATGACCAGGCAGCCATCCTTTCTTATGAGAAGACAAAGTCTTAGTGTAGTGACCTCTCTTGCTTAAATTTTTTCTTGTAACTTGGTGCACAAAATAATTGAGAACTGAAATGACTTCAACAAAAAATTATGAAAATCTAGGAGAGAAAAAAATTCTAAGTAGAGGAAAAGTGACAATTATAATACACATTTTGTTAATGTTTTATTTCTTTGATTTTATGCATATCTGCACAATTTAGGCCATGTCCTGCCTGCAGTCCCTTAAGGACTACTCTCTCTCTCTACATAACAGGGGCTAAATTCTATACAGTTAAATCATTAAAATCAAGGTCTATTCACAGTTAAAATAGTAAGGGTAGTAAAAATTTAATAATTTGGTAAAAATCTAATGTAAATAGTACATGAATAAGATGATAATTCCCCTCTCCCTTTTCAAGTTAGTTGTTAGTAACACAAGGTTAGTAGCAACAAAATCATGTAGAAATAGACATGGCTTTATTTAATTTAGTCTGACTGTTGTTGACTTGTAGAAACAAAATGCTGGTAGGCAACTAAACTGTTGAAGGCATAATATATCTTAGCTAATAAGAACTTGAACAACTTCCTTGTGAACAAAACTAAATATAACATTTATAATACTTGTGATCACATGAAATAAATGTAGTAGACTTAAGTAATAAAATTTCTTACAATCTAACTCACTACAATAACACAACCTTTCAGTCTTACATTCTGGAGTCGTCTCCCCTAAGACCAAGTGACGACAATGCCACTTTTGCATCATTCACATCCAATCGCTTACCTCTTACCACAGTCACCATAAAAACACACACACTCCATAACACTTCTGCTTGTCCAACATTCTTTCACTGAATCAAGCCCCAAGCATCCTACTTTTCCATATGTTAGACTTTGCAATGACCATGTTTTTAATCATACTAGTTACATTTAGCAGACACTCTGGCACATATTGGAAATAATAGTGCAAATATTATGACTAATCAAGCTTTAAAAAACTCTAAATTAGATTCTTATTTCTGTACCTTGATATCTGTCAACAAAAACAACTGATACATTTGAACCTAAGGAAGAACAAAAAGAATCTGAAATATAAAGTTGTGTAACAAAAACTTGAAAGAGTTCAAGGTAACAAAACTTAATATATAGATATAAATTGCAGATATAGGCGAGAACCTAAAAAATTGGAATTTAATTTTGTAGCTTGATATCTGTTAACAAAAAATTAAACTTCAGTAAAAAGAAGTGTGATTAAACATTTCAAATATATAAATTCATATGTTGCTAATGACACTGAAAAAAAAAAGTGTTTCTGGGAGTAATAAACAGGACTACACATTTGTAAAAACACTGCAGATTATGTATAATATATAATAACCATAATCATATATATATATTTATTTATTTATAACGGTAATCAAAACTAACATAATATAATATAGTATAATATAAAGAGAGAGAGAGAGTTGAATGAATACTTGATGTGCCCCAACAGTTAATAGGACACTTGAGGTGCCACATAAGTTAAAAAGACAAGCAGTAGTTAGGACACTTGTGGTGCCCCAACAACTGATAGGACACACATGAGGTGAACAACAGTTGGTATGATGGATGAGGTGCCCAACAATTGATAGGACAGAGTGCCCCAACAATAAGACCATTGAGTTGTTAGGATGAATGAGATGCCCCATGATAGGATACTTTA
The DNA here is from genome assembly GCF_947242115.1 of Biomphalaria glabrata. NCBI lineage: Eukaryota > Metazoa > Mollusca > Gastropoda > Planorbidae > Biomphalaria > Biomphalaria glabrata. Next base: position 47,105,885 of record NC_074719.1, read on the forward strand.
GGTACCCCAACAGTTAATAGGAGACTTGTGGTGACCTAACAGTTGGTAGGAAAGAAGAGGTGCCTTACCAACTGATAGGATATTGAGGTGCCCCAACAGTTATAAGGACATTTGAGGTGCCTAAAAAGGTGCCCTACCAAACAATAGGACAAGAGGTGCCCTACAAATTGATAGGACACTAGAGGTGCTCTACCAATTGATAGTATGCTTGAGGTGCCCTACCAATTGATAGGATATTGAGGTGCCCCAACAGTTATAAGGACATTTGAGGTGCCAAAAAAGGTGTTGAAAAACTTGTGGTGCCCCAACAGCTGATTGGACAGACTTGAGGTGGACAACAGTTGGTATGATCGATGAGGTGCCTAACAATTGATAGGACATTTGGAATGCCCAAACAATTGATAGAACACTTGGAGTGCCCAAAAATAAGAATATTGAAGTGCCAAACAGTTGTTAGGATAAATGAGATGCCCCAACAAATGATAGGACATTTGAAGTGCTTCAACAATAGATACAATACCTAAGGTGCCTCTAGAGTTAAAAGGATATTTGAGGTGCCCAAACAGTCGTTAGGACACTTGTGGTGCCCCAATAACTGACAGGACACACTTGAGGTGCCCAACAGTTGGTATGAGGGATGAAGTATTCCAACAATTGATGACCATATAGGTGCCCAACAGTTGGAAGGTATTGATATTTTGTTTTTTTGGCACATCAGCACAATTAAGGCTATATCATGCCCATAATCTATCAAGGGTTATTCCCCCTTCATAGCTCAAGAGCTAAGTTTTATACGGTTGGGTCATTAAAAACAAGATTCATTCACACCTCAGATGGTGAAAATAGTAAACATTTACATAAATTAATAAAAATCTATTTTAAATATTACATATTCACAATTGCTTTACCCTATCACAAATCAAACACTGGTAGACAGTTGAAGGATGAAAAAGGTGCCGTAAAAATTGACCAGACACTTCAGTTGCACCAACAATTAATTAGTAAATAGTATATTGAAGTTGGACAGTGATTGTAAATTTTGACACAGGCAGACAATATTTTTACGCCAATGTATATTATATATCTCATCAAGTAAGAGTCAGTAATTTTGTGCAGTACAAGTATATATATTGCATTGAAGTTGAACTGTAATTGTAAATTTTGACACAGGCAGACAGTACATTTGTGTATATTATATATCTCATTAGTAAATAGTATGTAAACACTTGTAGACAGTTGAAGGATGAAAAAGTGCCCCAAAAAATCAACCAGACACTTCAGGTGCACCAACAATTAATTAGTAAATAGTATATTGAAGTTGGACAGTGATTGTAAATTTTGACACAGGCAGACAATATTTTTATGCCAATGTATATTATATATCTCATCAAGTAATAGTCAGTAATTTTGTGCAGTACAAGTATATATATTGCATTGAAGTTGAACTGTAATTGTAGAATTTAACCCAGGCAGACAGTACATTTGTGTATATTATATCTCATTAGTAAATAGTATGTAAACACTCCTAGACAGTTGAAGGATGAAAAAGTGCCCCAAAAAATAAACCAGACACTTCAGGTGCACCAACAATTAATTAGTAAATAGTATATTGAAGTTGGACAGTGATTGTAAATTTTGACACAGGCAGACAATATTTTTATGCCAATGTATATTAAATATCTCAAGTTATAGTCAGTAATTATGTGCAGTACAAGTATATATATTGCATTGAAGTTGAACTGCAATTGTAAATTTTGACACAGGCAGACAGTACATTTGTGTATATTATATATCTCATTAGTAAATAGTATGTAAACACTCCTAGACAGTTGAAGGATGAAAAAGTGCCCCAAAAAATAAACCAGACACTTCAGGTGCACCAACAATTAATTAGTAAATAGTATATTGAAGTTGGACACTTATTGTAAATTTTGACACAGGCAGACAATATTTTTATGCCAATGTATATTATATATCTCATCAAGTAATAGTCAGTAATTATGTGCAGTACAAGTATATATATTGCATTGAAGTTGAACTGCAATTGTAAATTTTGACACAGGCAGACAGTACATTTGTGTATATTATATATCTCATTAGTAAATAGTATGTAAACACTTGTAGACAGTTGAAGGATGAAAAAGTGCCCCAAAAAATCAACCAGACACTTCAGGTGCACCAACAATTAATTAGTAAATAGTATATTGAAGTTGGACAGTGATTGTAAATTTTGACACAGGCAGACAATATTTTTATGCCAATGTATATTATATATCTCATCAAGTAATAGTCAGTAATTTTGTGCAGTACAAGTATATATATTGCATTGAAGTTGAACTGTAATTGTAGAATTTAACCCAGGCAGACAGTACATTTGTGTATATTATATCTCATTAGTAAATAGTATGTAAACACTCCTAGACAGTTGAAGGATGAAAAAGTGCCCCAAAAAATAAACCAGACACTTCAGGTGCACCTACAATTAATTAGTAAATAGTATATTGAAGTTGGACAGTGATTGTAAATTTTGACACAGGCAGACAATATTTTTATGCCAATGTATATTAAATATCTCAAGTAATAGTCAGTAATTATGTGCAGTACAAGTATATATATTGCATTGAAGTTGAACTGCAATTGTAAATTTTGACACAGGCAGACAGTACATTTGTGTATATTATATATCTCATTAGTAAATAGTATGTAAACACTCCTAGACAGTTGAAGGATGAAAAAGTGCCCCAAAAAATAAACCAGACACTTCAGGTGCACCAACAATTAATTAGTAAATAGTATATTGAAGTTGGACACTTATTGTAAATTTTGACACAGGCAGACAATATTTTTATGCCAATGTATATTATATATATCTCATCAAGTAATAGTCAGTAATTATGTGCAGTACAAGTATATATATTGCATTGAAGTTGAACTGCAATTGTAAATTTTGACACAGGCAGACAGTACATTTGTGTATATTATATATCTCATAAGTAAATTGTATGTAAACACTTGTAGACAGTTGAAGGATGAAAAAGTGCCCCAAAAAATAAACCAGACACTTCAGGTGCACCAACAATTAATTAGTAAATAGTATATTGAAGTTGGACACTTATTGTAAATTTTGACACAGGCAGACAATATTTTTATGCCAATGTATATTATATATCTCATCAAGTAATAGTCAGTAATTATGTGCAGTACAAGTATATATATTGCATTGAAGTTGAACTGCAATTGTAAATTTTGACACAGGCAGACAGTACATTTGTGTATATTATATATCTCATTAGTAAATAGTATGTAAACACTTGTAGACAGTTGAAGGATGAAAAAGTGCCCCAAAAAATAAACCAGACACTTCAGGTGCACCAACAATTAATTAGTAAATAGTATATTGAAGTTGGACACTTATTGTAAATTTTGACACAGGCAGACAATATTTTTATGCCAATGTATATTATATATCTCATCAAGTAATAGTCAGTAATTATGTGCAGTACAAGTATATATATTGCATTAAAGTTGAACTGCAATTGTAAATTTTGACACAGGCAGACAGTACATTTGTGTATATTATATATCTCATAAGTAAATAGTATGTAAACACTTGTAGACAGTTGAAGGATGAAAAAGTGCCCCAAAAAATCAACCAGACACTTCAGGTGCACCAACAATTAATTAGTAAATAGTATATTGAAGTTGGACACTTATTGTAAATTTTGACACAGGCAGACAATATTTTTATGCCAATGTATATTATATATCTCATCAAGTAATAGTCAGTAATTTTGTGCAGTACAAGTATATATATTGCATTGAAGTTGAACTGTAATTGTAAAATTTAACCCAGGCAGACAGTACATTTGTGTATATTATATATCTCATTAGTAAATAGTATGTAAACACTCCTAGACAGTTGAAAAATGATAAAGGTGCCCCAAAAATTGACCAGACACTTCAGTTGCACCAACAATTAATTAGTAAATAGTATACTGAAGTTAGACAGTGATTGTAAATAGTATGTAAACACTTGTAGACAGTTGAAGGATGAAAAAGTGCCCCAAAAAAATCAACCAGACACTTCAGGTGCACCTACAATTAATTAGTAAATAGTATATTGAAGTTGGACAGTGATTGTAAATTTTGACACAGGCAGACAATATTTTTATGCCAATGTATATTAAATATCTCATCAAGTAATAGTCAGTAATTATGTGCAGTACAAGTATATATATTGCATTGAAGTTGAACTGCAATTGTAAATTTTGACACAGGCAGACAGTACATTTGTGTATATTATATATCTCATCAAATAATAGTAATTTTGTGCAGTACAAGTATATATATTGTATTGAAGTTGGACAGTAATTGTAAATTTGGACACAGGCAGTAATTTTGTGCTGATATATATTATATAACTCAAGTAACAGTATATATATTTATATATACATTCTATTGAAGTTGGACAGTGAAAAGATTAAGAAGCACTCTTCAAAGTGATAAGCTATATCAGTGCTAGTATTCAATGACATTACAGGAAGATAATCAGTATTGAAATATATTACTGATAATTTTGATTTTCATTTTTAATTTTTATGTTCTATATTTAGAAAGCTGTTGACAGTATTGTTCTTGTCAAAATTTGGTATCACTGATATTGTGTCCTTGTTAAATTTTGTCTTTTTTCAATGTGTAAAAAAAATATATATATGATCAGAACATAAGGTTTTAGAGGTCGCAGATTTAACACTGTAGATTTTTGTGTTTAGACTATTGTTTATTTTAATGTTTACATTGTATTAATATTGTGCACAATTTCTTGGGGTCTTTAAGTCATTTTTATTTATATTTGTAAGTATATGTAGTATTTCTTGAAAATTTTCTGTCTTTTTCCTGCTGTGCTTGTTTGTTTTTATATATAGACCAAATCATGCTTTTGGAACAGGATGTGCTTTAGGGTAAGAGAGTGAGGTCAATGTGTTGCTCGAATCCTCCTCAATTTAATCAAAGTTTTCAGTGCACTGAGTCATCATATCATCATTTATATAATTGTAACATTTTGGTATAAACTTTGTTACATTTTTTTTTTTACATTATAATATTTTATTAATTTTGTTTTCTCTTTCTATATGACAAAATAATATATTGTAAAGACATAATAATTGATTATGACATTGATTATTAGATTGTTGACAATTAAGTGTGTTATGTTAATCACAATAGTATTGGCTTGATAATATTGTCAGTGATTGTAAACTATAAAAGATATTAGATATCATTATTATCTATAAAAAAAAGTACAGAATGCATTGGTACATTTGATAAGTATTAATAGATACATGGATGGATATACTGAAGTAAAGAAAGTTGCTGAATTGTTTGGTCTTAAAGATGAAGAAAAGAAAGATGTTTTGACATAAATGGAAAGGAAAGAAAATCAAGTTGATATTTTAAAGAGTTGGCGAGAGCACAAAGAGAAGAGAGAAATGCAACTAGATGCTGAAAGAAATTAAAAGGAAGCAAAACCAGACAAAGAATCAGAAATTTAAAAAAAACAACAACTGAAAAATAAAAGCTGCAATTCCAAACAAGGGAGACAAAACAGAAACTACCAAGCGTGAACATAAAGAGAATATTTATAGGCAAAAAATGAGGGACCTTAAAGAAACTGATGAAATACTGAAGTTATTTTCAGACTATCTGTAAAACTTGCAATTACAATGAAGATACTTGTTCTAATATATTCATATGTAAACTAAGAGGCAAGACTTTGAGTGTTATTAACTCATTAATAGAGAGAACAAAGAAAGAAATGCATCCTGTTAAAAGCAATATTATTGGAATCTAGATCACCAAAGAGAAATTTATTATCAACATTAAAGACAATCTAATTCTCCAAAAATATAATGTACCAAGAAATAGATAAGGAATTGGAAATCAGAATAGGTAACAAAGCAATAATGTTAATACAAATGAAGTTCCAACCTACAGTATATAATATTGAAGTAAAACTGGAATTTTTTCCAGCATATGTTAATGGTGTACTAGTGAAATATACCACAGTCACTAATGATAAACATGTTAAAACAAGATACTATGACAGGTATAACTAAGAAAATATAACAGGTATAACTAAGATAATATGACATGTAAAACTAAGGAAATATGACAGGTAAAACTAAGAAAATATGACAGGTAAAACTAAGAAAATATGATGGGTAACAGTAAGAAAATTATGCTGGCAAAACAACAAGATATCATGTCCAATAGCATTTATTGACTGCCCATGGATAACAGAAAGAATCACAGCTATGGTGATGAAAAATGTTTGTCCCCTGATTATTGGAAATATTCACTGTTACCATGTTCATCTTTCACCTCACCAAAAAAGACTGCTTTTGGCATACGTTCATCACCCATATGGAATACATGCCCTGCCCAGCATAACTGTCAGACCAAAAGAAGTCTTCTCTATTTATAAGACACAGAAGAGAGCACATGGTTGCATGCGGCTTCAGAGTGAGAACGCTAGAGGTCACTTACAAAGGCAATGATAAATACTGAATTGATGATAGAACTACTCCTGGCTACTCTCCATTTGAATTGATAATTGGATGCAATCCAAAGAGTCCTTTAACAATATTTTTTTAAAAGTTAATTGGAGGCTATATGTTATTAAAGAATGAATTTGAATTTGTAAATAAAGTAAGAGAAAACAGTTATTTTACTTCTAAAGTAGCAAGAGCTAATTCAGATAAGCAATGAAGAAGACAAAGGAACATAAAAAGTTAACACTGCAACATGAGAAGGCTGATAGAAGATTAAGTTTTTGTGTGGTTGGATTACTGGAAAAATTAAAAGATCTGAAATGGAACTTTATAATTATAAAAAAAAAATATGAAATGGAACTTTATAATTATAAAAAAAAAAAAAAGTCAATTATATGATCAATATTCATGTCGATGGAAATGTGGTTCAGTCTTAGGTTTAGTACTATTTTTAATGTACATAAATAATTTACCAAATTGCATAAGTTCAGGAACAAAAGTCAGATTGTTTCCAGACAATTGAATAATATATAAAACAAAAACAACTCAAGATACAGAAATTTTACAAAGGAAATTAGATGAATTACAAAAAAGGGAATCACATTGGAGCATGTCTTTACATCCAGAAAAATGTCAGTTATTTATAGTAACAAAAAAACTAAAACATATTAATTTCACTTATCTCATTTATGGCAATAACTCAAGCTCAGATAGGAAAAACCTGCCAAGTGTGCAGCCAAACATTAAGGACTCACCACCCACAAAGGAAAAGTCCTAAGCTAATGACAGTAAATTTATCAATTAAATGTGTTTCTCCACAACTACTTAATTGCAAGTGCAAATGTTGATTAGTGTGCGTTGCATCACGAGCGGCGATATTTCCTTTGATGGACACATTCATATGTTCCTTGAGTGTGACTTAATTATTGTTACAAACCTTCCATCGCAATATAAATGAAGACGTCTAACACAGTTATACATCCTTATGAATTTCTTTTTTAAGCACTCAAAGAATGATTTCACTGGGAATCGCAAATACATTTTGATCACCACATTAAGTGCAGAGATGAAAAATCTGAGAATTATCACACATTTGTACACAAACGTTTGTAGATATCCTCATCACAATTAAATAGAGATGTTTCGAAACATCACTGGTTACATCGCTTCACAATGTCTCAGTGGATGAGAGATGAGCGTGATACAAACGACACAAATCCCAACTGTTCCTGCACAATCATATACATCTGATGGCTTCTATTTTCATCCTTTTTTTTTTAACATTTGTTTTGCAAACGTGCATCAGTTGAATAGCTGGAGCCCAATAAAAAGTTTCAGGCTTGCATTTTCGGCTGACTCCTGTTTTGAGCTTGTCGACCGACAACTTCATTTTGATGAACTGACTGTAACAATATTTGTGATGACGTCGTGTTCAAGCTATTGAAGGTGGTCTACAAGCATCCGGTTTGAGGGCTGAATCAGCCTCACAAACTTCGCACTCAACTAATGTCGAGTGAGTTGAATCAGCCTCAAAGCTTGCACTCAACTAATTATGTCCCAACTATTATTCAACTGAACTGAAATAACCGGTTATTTCACAAACTCATTCTTCTATGATATTTTTATAATGCCTTTAAACATTCCAAGTTATGATGATGCTTTGTCCAAGGCATTGTAGCACGTGAAAAAAGCAAAACAAGAAAAAGGATGTGCACTGCTGGGTTGTCTACAAATGCACACAGACATAACCAACTATTTTGTCTTGGATCAACAATTCAATTGATGACTATTAATACATCTAGTCCTCAGCTAAAAATCCTCATGTTTAAAACATAATACAATATCCTTTCCTATAAGTACAAAGATGGCCACCGAGACCGATCTTCTTTGAAAAAGTCCTCAACTACATCCTTTTAACATGAAGATGGCTAAAGAGCCCAGTCTTCACTTTTAAAATTGCTACGTTAATCATTCCTATGAACACGAAGATGGCTAAGGAGTCCAGTCTTCGCTTTTAAAATTCCTCCATTAATCATTCCTATAAACACGAAGATGGCTAAGGAGTCCAGTCTTCGATTTTAAAAGTCCTCCATTAATCATTCCTATGAACACGAAGATGGCTAAAGAGTCCAGTCTTCGCTTTTGAAAAGTCCTAAGCTAAACATAGTAAAGTCATCAATTAAATGTGTTTTCTCCGCAACTATTTAGTTGGTCTGCAAGTACAAATGTTGATTAGTGTGCGTTGCATCACGAGCGGCGATATTTCCTTTGATGGACAGGTTCTTATGTTCCTTGAGTGTGACTTAATTATTGTTACAAACCTTCCATCGGAATATAAATGAAGACGTCTAACACAGTTATACATCCTTATGAATTTCTTTTTTAAGCACTCAAAGAATGATTTCACTGGGAATCGCAAATACATTTTGATCACCACATTAAGTGCAGAGATGAAAAATCTGAGAATTATCACACATTTGTACACAAACGTTTGTAGATATCCTCATCACAATTAAATAGAGATGTTTCGAAACATCACTGGTTACATCGCTTCACAATGTCTCAGTGGATGAGAGATGAGCGTGATACAAACGACACAAATCCCAACTGTTCCTGCACAATCATATACATCTGATGGCTTCTATTTTCATCCTTTTTTTTTTTAACATTTGTTTTGCAAACGTGCATCAGTTGAATAGCTGGAGCCCAATAAAAAGTTTCAGGCTTGCATTTTCGGCTGACTCCTGTTTTGAGCTTGTCGACCGACAACTTCATTTTGATGAACTGACTGTAACAATATTTGTGATGACGTCGTGTTCAAGCTATTGAAGGTGGTCTACAAGCATCCGGTTTGAGGGCTGAATCAGCCTCACAAACTTCGCACTCAACTAATGTCGAGTGAGTTGAATCAGCCTCAAAGCTTGCACTCAACTAATTATGTCCCAACTATTATTCAACTGAACTGAAATAACCGGTTATTTCACAAACTCATTCTTCTATGATATTTTTATAATGCCTTTAAACATTCCAAGTTATGATGATGCTTTGTCCAAGGCATTGTAGCACGTGAAAAAAGCAAAACAAGAAAAAGGATGTGCACTGCTGGGTTGTCTACAAATGCACACAGACATAACCAACTATTTTGTCTTGGATCAACAATTCAATTGATGACTATTAATACATCTAGTCCTCAGCTAAAAATCCTCATGTTTAAAACATAATACAATATCCTTTCCTATAAGTACAAAGATGGCCACCGAGACCGATCTTCTTTGAAAAAGTCCTCAACTACATCCTTTTAACATGAAGATGGCTAAAGAGCCCAGTCTTCACTTTTAAAATTGCTACGTTAATCATTCCTATGAACACGAAGATGGCTAAGGAGTCCAGTCTTCGCTTTTAAAATTCCTCCATTAATCATTCCTATAAACACGAAGATGGCTAAGGAGTCCAGTCTTCGATTTTAAAAGTCCTCCATTAATCATTCCTATGAACACGAAGATGGCTAAAGAGTCCAGTCTTCGCTTTTGAAAAGTCCTAAGCTAAACATAGTAATGTCATCAATTAAATGTGTTTTCTCCGCAACTATTTAGTTGGTCTGCAAGTACAAATGTTGATTAGTGTGCGTTGCATCACGAGCGGCGATATTTCCTTTGATGGACAGGTTCTTATGTTCCTTGAGTGTGACTTAATTATTGTTACAAACCTTCCATCGGAATATAAATGAAGACGTCTAACACAGTTATACATCCTTATGAATTTCTTTTTTAAGCACTCAAAGAATGATTTCACTGGGAATCGCAAATACATTTTGATCACCACATTAAGTGCAGAGATGAAAAATCTGAGAATTATCACACATTTGTACACAAACGTTTGTAGATATCCTCATCACAATTAAATAGAGATGTTTCGAAACATCACTGGTTACATCGCTTCACAATGTCTCAGTGGATGAGAGATGAGCGTGATACAAACGACACAAATCCCAACTGTTCCTGCACAATCATATACATCTGATGGCTTCTATTTTCATCCTTTTTTTTTTAACATTTGTTTTGCAAACGTGCATCAGTTGAATAGCTGGAGCCCAATAAAAAGTTTCAGGCTTGCATTTTCGGCTGACTCCTGTTTTGAGCTTGTCGACCGACAACTTCATTTTGATGAACTGACTGTAACAATATTTGTGATGACGTCGTGTTCAAGCTATTGAAGGTGGTCTACAAGCATCCGGTTTGAGGGCTGAATCAGCCTCACAAACTTCGCACTCAACTAATGTCGAGTGAGTTGAATCAGCCTCAAAGCTTGCACTCAACTAATTATGTCCCAACTATTATTCAACTGAACTGAAATAACCGGTTATTTCACAAACTCATTCTTCTATGATATTTTTATAATGCCTTTAAACATTCCAAGTTATGATGATGCTTTGTCCAAGGCATTGTAGCACGTGAAAAAAGCAAAACAAGAAAAAGGATGTGCACTGCTGGGTTGTCTACAAATGCACACAGACATAACCAACTATTTTGTCTTGGATCAACAATTCAATTGATGACTATTAATACATCTAGTCCTCAGCTAAAAATCCTCATGTTTAAAACATAATACAATATCCTTTCCTATAAGTACAAAGATGGCCACCGAGACCGATCTTCTTTGAAAAAGTCCTCAACTACATCCTTTTAACATGAAGATGGCTAAAGAGCCCAGTCTTCACTTTTAAAATTGCTACGTTAATCATTCCTATGAACACGAAGATGGCTAAGGAGTCCAGTCTTCGCTTTTAAAATTCCTCCATTAATCATTCCTATAAACACGAAGATGGCTAAGGAGTCCAGTCTTCGATTTTAAAAGTCCTCCATTAATCATTCCTATGAACACGAAGATGGCTAAAGAGTCCAGTCTTCGCTTTTGAAAAGTCCTAAGCTAAACATAGTAAAGTCATCAATTAAATGTGTTTTCTCCGCAACTATTTAGTTGGTCTGCAAGTACAAATGTTGATTAGTGTGCGTTGCATCACGAGCGGCGATATTTCCTTTGATGGACAGGTTCTTATGTTCCTTGAGTGTGACTTAATTATTGTTACAAACCTTCCATCGGAATATAAATGAAGACGTCTAACACAGTTATACATCCTTATGAATTTCTTTTTTAAGCACTCAAAGAATGATTTCACTGGGAATCGCAAATACATTTTGATCACCACATTAAGTGCAGAGATGAAAAATCTGAGAATTATCACACATTTGTACACAAACGTTTGTAGATATCCTCATCACAATTAAATAGAGATGTTTCGAAACATCACTGGTTACATCGCTTCACAATGTCTCAGTGGATGAGAGATGAGCGTGATACAAACGACACAAATCCCAACTGTTCCTGCACAATCATATACATCTGATGGCTTCTATTTTCATCCTTTTTTTTTTTAACATTTGTTTTGCAAACGTGCATCAGTTGAATAGCTGGAGCCCAATAAAAAGTTTCAGGCTTGCATTTTCGGCTGACTCCTGTTTTGAGCTTGTCGACCGACAACTTCATTTTGATGAACTGACTGTAACAATATTTGTGATGACGTCGTGTTCAAGCTATTGAAGGTGGTCTACAAGCATCCGGTTTGAGGGCTGAATCAGCCTCACAAACTTCGCACTCAACTAATGTCGAGTGAGTTGAATCAGCCTCAAAGCTTGCACTCAACTAATTATGTCCCAACTATTATTCAACTGAACTGAAATAACCGGTTATTTCACAAACTCATTCTTCTATGATATTTTTATAATGCCTTTAAACATTCCAAGTTATGATGATGCTTTGTCCAAGGCATTGTAGCACGTGAAAAAAGCAAAACAAGAAAAAGGATGTGCACTGCTGGGTTGTCTACAAATGCACACAGACATAACCAACTATTTTGTCTTGGATCAACAATTCAATTGATGACTATTAATACATCTAGTCCTCAGCTAAAAATCCTCATGTTTAAAACATAATACAATATCCTTTCCTATAAGTACAAAGATGGCCACCGAGACCGATCTTCTTTGAAAAAGTCCTCAACTACATCCTTTTAACATGAAGATGGCTAAAGAGCCCAGTCTTCACTTTTAAAATTGCTACGTTAATCATTCCTATGAACACGAAGATGGCTAAGGAGTCCAGTCTTCGCTTTTAAAATTCCTCCATTAATCATTCCTATAAACACGAAGATGGCTAAGGAGTCCAGTCTTCGATTTTAAAAGTCCTCCATTAATCATTCCTATGAACACGAAGATGGCTAAAGAGTCCAGTCTTCGCTTTTGAAAAGTCCTAAGCTAAACATAGTAATGTCATCAATTAAATGTGTTTTCTCCGCAACTATTTAGTTGGTCTGCAAGTACAAATGTTGATTAGTGTGCGTTGCATCACGAGCGGCGATATTTCCTTTGATGGACAGGTTCTTATGTTCCTTGAGTGTGACTTAATTATTGTTACAAACCTTCCATCGGAATATAAATGAAGACGTCTAACACAGTTATACATCCTTATGAATTTCTTTTTTAAGCACTCAAAGAATGATTTCACTGGGAATCGCAAATACATTTTGATCACCACATTAAGTGCAGAGATGAAAAATCTGAGAATTATCACACATTTGTACACAAACGTTTGTAGATATCCTCATCACAATTAAATAGAGATGTTTCGAAACATCACTGGTTACATCGCTTCACAATGTCTCAGTGGATGAGAGATGAGCGTGATACAAACGACACAAATCCCAACTGTTCCTGCACAATCATATACATCTGATGGCTTCTATTTTCATCCTTTTTTTTTTAACATTTGTTTTGCAAACGTGCATCAGTTGAATAGCTGGAGCCCAATAAAAAGTTTCAGGCTTGCATTTTCGGCTGACTCCTGTTTTGAGCTTGTCGACCGACAACTTCATTTTGATGAACTGACTGTAACAATATTTGTGATGACGTCGTGTTCAAGCTATTGAAGGTGGTCTACAAGCATCCGGTTTGAGGGCTGAATCAGCCTCACAAACTTCGCACTCAACTAATGTCGAGTGAGTTGAATCAGCCTCAAAGCTTGCACTCAACTAATTATGTCCCAACTATTATTCAACTGAACTGAAATAACCGGTTATTTCACAAACTCATTCTTCTATGATATTTTTATAATGCCTTTAAACATTCCAAGTTATGATGATGCTTTGTCCAAGGCATTGTAGCACGTGAAAAAAGCAAAACAAGAAAAAGGATGTGCACTGCTGGGTTGTCTACAAATGCACACAGACATAACCAACTATTTTGTCTTGGATCAACAATTCAATTGATGACTATTAATACATCTAGTCCTCAGCTAAAAATCCTCATGTTTAAAACATAATACAATATCCTTTCCTATAAGTACAAAGATGGCCACCGAGACCGATCTTCTTTGAAAAAGTCCTCAACTACATCCTTTTAACATGAAGATGGCTAAAGAGCCCAGTCTTCACTTTTAAAATTGCTACGTTAATCATTCCTATGAACACGAAGATGGCTAAGGAGTCCAGTCTTCGCTTTTAAAATTCCTCCATTAATCATTCCTATAAACACGAAGATGGCTAAGGAGTCCAGTCTTCGATTTTAAAAGTCCTCCATTAATCATTCCTATGAACACGAAGATGGCTAAAGAGTCCAGTCTTCGCTTTTGAAAAGTCCTAAGCTAAACATAGTAAAGTCATCAATTAAATGTGTTTTCTCCGCAACTATTTAGTTGGTCTGCAAGTACAAATGTTGATTAGTGTGCGTTGCATCACGAGCGGCGATATTTCCTTTGATGGACAGGTTCTTATGTTCCTTGAGTGTGACTTAATTATTGTTACAAACCTTCCATCGGAATATAAATGAAGACGTCTAACACAGTTATACATCCTTATGAATTTCTTTTTTAAGCACTCAAAGAATGATTTCACTGGGAATCGCAAATACATTTTGATCACCACATTAAGTGCAGAGATGAAAAATCTGAGAATTATCACACATTTGTACACAAACGTTTGTAGATATCCTCATCACAATTAAATAGAGATGTTTCGAAACATCACTGGTTACATCGCTTCACAATGTCTCAGTGGATGAGAGATGAGCGTGATACAAACGACACAAATCCCAACTGTTCCTGCACAATCATATACATCTGATGGCTTCTATTTTCATCCTTTTTTTTTTTAACATTTGTTTTGCAAACGTGCATCAGTTGAATAGCTGGAGCCCAATAAAAAGTTTCAGGCTTGCATTTTCGGCTGACTCCTGTTTTGAGCTTGTCGACCGACAACTTCATTTTGATGAACTGACTGTAACAATATTTGTGATGACGTCGTGTTCAAGCTATTGAAGGTGGTCTACAAGCATCCGGTTTGAGGGCTGAATCAGCCTCACAAACTTCGCACTCAACTAATGTCGAGTGAGTTGAATCAGCCTCAAAGCTTGCACTCAACTAATTATGTCCCAACTATTATTCAACTGAACTGAAATAACCGGTTATTTCACAAACTCATTCTTCTATGATATTTTTATAATGCCTTTAAACATTCCAAGTTATGATGATGCTTTGTCCAAGGCATTGTAGCACGTGAAAAAAGCAAAACAAGAAAAAGGATGTGCACTGCTGGGTTGTCTACAAATGCACACAGACATAACCAACTATTTTGTCTTGGATCAACAATTCAATTGATGACTATTAATACATCTAGTCCTCAGCTAAAAATCCTCATGTTTAAAACATAATACAATATCCTTTCCTATAAGTACAAAGATGGCCACCGAGACCGATCTTCTTTGAAAAAGTCCTCAACTACATCCTTTTAACATGAAGATGGCTAAAGAGCCCAGTCTTCACTTTTAAAATTGCTACGTTAATCATTCCTATGAACACGAAGATGGCTAAGGAGTCCAGTCTTCGCTTTTAAAATTCCTCCATTAATCATTCCTATAAACACGAAGATGGCTAAGGAGTCCAGTCTTCGATTTTAAAAGTCCTCCATTAATCATTCCTATGAACACGAAGATGGCTAAAGAGTCCAGTCTTCGCTTTTGAAAAGTCCTAAGCTAAACGATAGTAATGTCATCAATTAAATGTGTTTTCTCCGCAACTATTTAGTTGGTCTGCAAGTACAAATGTTGATTAGTGTGCGTTGCATCACGAGGCGGCGATATTTCCTTTGATGGACAGGTTCTATATGTTCCTTGAGTGTGACTTAATTATTGTTACAACCTTCCATCGGAATATAAATGAAGACGTCTAACACAGTTATACATCCTTATGAATTTCTTTTTTTAAGCACTCAAAGAATGATTTCACTGGGAATCGCAAATACATTTTGATCACCACAATAAGTGCAGAGATGAAAAATCTGAGAATTATCACACATTTGTACACAAACGTTTGTAGATATCTCATCACAATTACAATAGAGATGTTTCGAAACATCACTGGTTTACATCGCTTCACAATGTCTTCAGTGGATGAGAGATGAGCGTGATACAAACGACACAAATCCCACTGTTCCTGCACAATCATATACATCTGATGGCTTCTATTTTGCATCCTTTTTTTTTAACACTTTGTTTTTGCAAACGTGCATCAGTTGAATAGCTGGAGCCCCAATAAAAAGTTTCAGGCTTGCATTTTTCGGCTGACTCCTGTTTTGAGCTTGTCGACCGACAACTTCATTTTGATGAACTGACTGTAAGACAATATTTGTGATGACGTCGTGTTCAAGCTATTTGAAGGTGGTCTACAAGCATCCGGTTTGAGGGCTGAATCAGCCTCACAAACTTCGCACTCAACTAAATGTCGAGTGAGTTGAATCAGCCTCAAAGCTTGCACTCAACTAATTATGTCCCCAAACTATTATTCAACTGAACTGAAATAACCGGTTATTTCACAAACTCATTCTTCTATGAATATTTTATAATGCCTTTAAACATTCCAAGTTATGATGATGCTTTGTCAAGGCATTGTAGCACGTGAAAAAAGCAAAACAAGAAAAAGGATGTGCACTGCTGGGTTGTCTACAAATGCACACAGACATAACCAACTATTTTGTCTTGGATCAACAATTCAATTGATGACTATTAATACATCTAGTCCTCAGCTAAAAATCCTCATGTTTCTAAAACATATACAATATCCTTTCCTATAAGTACAAAGATGGCCACCGAGACCGATCTTCTTT